>NW_012026805.1:2019935-2055677 GCF_000956235.1 Wasmannia auropunctata
AGGAGACGGGGGGGGGGGGGGAGGGACGGAGTGGCGTGTGGGCGAAATGAAGCATTCCTTTACGAGGGCTCTTACTGCTCGTAAAGTCGACTTTATGATGATAATTACAGGAGAGGGTAGTAAATCTGGTTGGCGAAGGGCCTCTCTCGCTCGGCCGAGCCAGCTTGTACTACGGCTCGCTCGGCCAACGCGCGTCCTTCCGGTAACACGCACACGCCGAGCGTGTAAACGCGCGTACCTCAACTTCGCCGTAACGCGTTTCTAGGAGAGAGAACTAGGTACGCTATAGAGAGGAGGTGGAAATAACGCGCGTAAATGGCGCGCTCCGGGCGCTCCGCACAGCGTCCAGGATCCTCGCGTCACGGGGATTCCTCCGCGGACCACCCGGTCACTGACCGTCGTGCGTAATGGATTCATTAGGCACGCGATTGAGCCGCGTTTTTACGCGAGATGAAGGGATATTTTCGCGCGGAAAAACGCAGCCTCTCGTAACTGCGCTTCTCGCGCAGTTCGGGATACGACATCTACAACTACAACCGTGTTTTACCGCGTAGTAATACTATAACAAAGAGGAAAAAGTTTTGCAATGACGCGCGCCGAGAGAATGGTAACATGGCGAAGAAAGGGTCAACGTTCGACTAACTGCGCTTTAGTCAACTCGATGTGACTCGATCTGTTATTGAATACTGTATCGATATCACCGTTCGAATATGCGGTCGCTGTCGTGATAAATTCCGAGGCGGGTGTGTGAAGAGCAAAACCATCTGTAACAAATTTCCCGCGAGCCGGCTATGAGACCGCCCCGTCACAAAGTAGTTAATAATTACTGCTAATTGCCATGAAACGGCGCAGCATCCCGCCTGGCATTGCACAATTATGAACTTTGTTGCGGCTAAATTTCGTTCTATCGTTTTACCCGCGCTGGCAGAAACTTTGCAACTCGCGCCGTTGCATATCTCAGATGCAAGTATATTTCTCTAGATAGAGAAACGTTTTGTACCACGCATACATTTATTAAATATGACATAATTGATAGATAATACGTAAACGTATATTTATATTCTTTTTCGTCATATAATATATATTAGATATTGCATATTTTCTCTCAATTGAAAATTTAACGGTAAATCAATGTATATTTTATTAATAAAAGCTTAATTCTATCCTTTCCTTCACATTTGCCAATTTCTATTATTTAACTAGGCAACTAAAATCACTAAAATCTTCTCAACTTAACTTTTTGCATTTCTACGTCGAAGTAGATTCCATGTTATGCTTTGCGGCAGTCTTCCGCATAGTTCCCCAAACATTTGAAGTAGTATGTGATTATAAATAGCAAATTATATTTTGAAAATGTCCGTTAATTATTTTAAATAACTGATAATTATATATTAAATCCACTGATTAAATTGAAGAAATAATTAATCTTTATTTAGTTTATGAGAAATAATTTGGACCGCAAAGGATTAATTTTTTATCATTATTTCTGAATGGAAGTTTTGAAATTGAACAGATTATATTTAATTTAAATAATAAATGGTATTTATATTAGTTATTTTGTGTAAACAATTAGAAGTTTTGGTACAAAGATATTCTCTATTAAAATCTACGTTTCCGATAATTCCGTGCATGAAAAAGCGATTTGGTGGAAGGATTACGACAAGTTGGCGAGAGATTTCCAGTTCTTCGTGAATCTTTCTCTCTCTCTCTTTCTCTCTCTTGCGTGTATCTAGAAGCAGTTATCGGCGGGTGCAATCAAGCAAATCATGAAGTTGTTTGGAGAATCCGGCCGGCGGGGTCGACAGGGTCGCACAAGGATGCCCTTAAGTGCCCTAAGGAGACTCCTTTTCGTTCCAACCCCACTGGTCTGACGCCCTTACGTTCACGAGCTGGTGTACGAGCAGCGAACGAGGGGGGTGGCTCGACGGAGTGGTCGTTCGGATATGAGCATCGGCATCCTAGGAACTATGTTCTTCAGTTCGTTGACGCGCTTCAGACGCATAGTATTTATGCTCTACTCATGCCAAGAGAGTTAGGCTTTTTTAATCGATATATGTTTCGTAGAAGCAATTTTCTTAAATTCACGGACTTATCGAGGCATTTTTCCTTCAAGGTTAACAAATTTCTCAGCAAAGTTTCTTTGCGCATTTATTTCATTTTAAGTTATCTCTTAAGTTGCAACGTTCAATATCGGTAGATCTTACATGTAGCAGAGGAATTGCCTTTCTTTTAACGAGCTTGAATATTTTTTATTTAATTGTATAGTCAGGAAAACTTTAGTGCGTTGCAAAACGTTTGTTTTTTTTTTTTTTTTAGAGATTACGTGTGTCGCTTGCACTTTTTGCATTCAGAATCTTTGCTTTTTCTCTCTTCAATGTCCCGATATATATTTATCTCGTTTTAAATGCAAAATTTTTTGAAAATTTCAAGTAATACGAACAGATCTACTTTGTCGAGGTACGGGTTATACGTCAGTGCGAACGCTTTGCATCCCCGAGCATCGCTCTTCGTCGACTGCAAGGTACCTCTCGACTTCGTTTCCATATCGAATTACATACGAGAAAAAGTTTCAGGTCTGGCTTCGAGGGGACGGAGGTACAAGTTTGATATGGATATAGGGAGTCGAATATCTCTGCCTATCTCGTTTTCCTCGTCTTCTTCACGGTGTATGCCCCGGCAACCGACGCCCCGACGTTTCCCAATACTTTTTCAGGTGATAGAACGATCTCTGATTTGTCCTCCGGCTTTAATCTCAAGATTGTCCAACGCTCAAAGCGATATACAAGTTGGGCTTTTGGTGCTATGTCAGATCTTTTAAAAGGATATATAAAAATTTAATGCTGGCTTAACATTTGCTTGTGTATAATAATATGGTAATATTTTTTTTTATTTATGAAAGGAAAGTTTCGATTTTTTGTTAAATAATTATTAATTTATTATTAATAAGACGAGATTGGTTATTGATTATGGAGCTCCTTAATAGTTTTTTTTAGTTAACGTTAAATTTTTAGTTCTCATCTTAACACAACTTGTGACGCAGGCGAGATCACAAAGGTTCAGCTATGGTCAACAGTTTGCGTGCAGAGTGTCCGAGCAACTGGCCAAGAGTTAATTTGTCAATATTGCTAATCATGCGCACCGTAATCAAATAAATCGACCAAGTTCTGGCGACGGTCCGTGCAGAATCAATTTGCTTCCTCCTGGCCTTCCAGTCGCCTGGGTTTGCGCAAGGAATTGGCCACTCTGAATTCAGGCGGTGGTCCATTCATCTGGAAACACGATACAAACTGCGGGAATGTGGCAAGGAAGGACGATTTATTGTTCTCCGTCGCGCACTATTTTCGTTTCAGCGGGCACATTTTCTCTCTTTTTCAGTATTCGACAATTGATAAATTGTCTTAATGCTTAAATTTTAAGTAATAAATAAGTAATAAATAAGTAATAAAGGGGAAGATTTACTTAATTAAAACGTTTCATTCTTGAACAATATTAATGACTTTTTTTCAAGTCATGTATATGTAATTTTTATAAAGTTTTACAAATATAATTCGAACTATTTTTTATGACGGTGTTGGACACTCAAATTACGGGGTCGTTCCGTTGCTAATAATAGAACACGATTGACATCTCGACAAGTGTCGAAGGCAGTGTCGCGAGTAGTCCAAATTCGAATTAGATATCTACGTGAGAAACGGAGACGACGGGCTGCCTTTGGAAAAGGACATCGGCGAAGGGTAGATAGGTATAGGTAGGAGGAAGCATTTGTAATTCCGATTAGTCGGGACCTGGGTGCAGTCGCCGAGGAGAAGACACCGAACTTACTTCCAGGGAACTTACATGCAGCGCGCGGCACTTTTAGCTCGCACGTTTCGACAGTCCTCGAGAGGGGGGGGGGTAGGAGGGTGGCCTTGTGGCACTCGCGAGATGGGAATATTCGAGACTAGCACTACTGCCACTCCTATACGTGACGTCGAGATGTACGGCTCTCTCTCCCTTCGCTCCTCTATCCTCGCATGTCTCCCTTTTGCTCCTTCTCCCCCCTTTCCCCCGCCACCCCCTCCTTCAACATTCACCGTTCTCTCTCTTTCTCTCTCTCCATTCGCTCCCTCTCGCTCGCTCTCTATCTCTCATGAATAGCATTGCGATAAATTCGATTAAAACTTCCGTGGTCCTCGGTGGCTTCCATCCCACCCCCGCACGTCGCAGCGAGGGGAGGGGAAAAGGACAGGGGACAAGAAGTCGCGGAAAATCCAGTAAACAGTCGTCATGGCTCGATCGATGAATGCAGTGTACTGCTGAAAGCCAGCCGACTGAATCCGTCTCTGATCGGTATTATCAGTAATTTAAAGTTGGCACGGGAGTGGGGTAGGTAGCATTTCGAAGCCGAATGACATCGGTATCGCCCGGCGTGATTCCGGCGTGCGCAAGTAGCTAGAACGCGCGCGTCGCTACGATTCACTGCAGCACGACGTAATGTCGGCATCTGCACGTATCTCCGATGATTCCAGAGAACTGCGTTACGGCTAGCTTCCGCGGAAGAATTTTCTTCTCATTAAATAACATTACGATAATCGAGCTAGCGAAGCATATGGAGAATTGCAGAAATTGAATCAAGCATTTCTTGATTTCTCGTGTCCAATAAATCTTTTTTAACACTAAATGTATATATCACGATTAGTATTAACATATAAATTTAAAATTGCAAATAATAGTATAAATAATATTATTATATCTACGTTTTCTCGTAATTATCTCTCATAATATTATTACATGTACGTAACTATTTTTCAAATATTATACAAATTATCTAAAATATATATAATTCATTTTTTCACAGCATTTTGTTATAAATGTTTTCTGACGAGGCAAATTATACCATTCATATATCATTCTGCGTGGAATATTTGTTTGTCGTTTTTACGCAACGAAACACGCGATCTTTCTTATGTCCAGCATCATTAAATAGCCAATATACTTCTCGCAAGGTCGCTCAGTTAATTCTCCAACGCTCTATATTGTTTTTTCCGTGCCGTTCTTAATTACTGCTTGTTCCTCGCTTGTGAGCCCGCGGAGTTGGATGAGGAAGCAGGTTCCGACGACCTGGCGGTTCATAACTCATCTTCAGGAGCAATGGAAAAAAAGCTCGGGCCTTTCTAGGTGTAGCTGAGCGGATGGTGAAAGAGGAGCCCCTCGAGGAGGAGCACGCTGCTCGCTCCTACGGCACATACTTGAGAAAGTTTCGGGCTCGCGGCAGGATAGCGGACGTAGCAGCGGAGGGAGAGGGCGCGAAACAGTTTTGAAGTGCTTGCTAAATGTTGCGGAAAATAATGACTGATGGTAGTTGCGCCCCAAGCGGGACCGGCCTGCCCTCGGCCACCGTCAACATGATAACCATCGTTACCGGTAACATCGACACTTCCTTTCACCAAGAACGCTGATAGCTATCAGCTTTCTTGGTATTCATTAGATTGTACCTTGCACTCGTCAGAATCTTTCTTTTCTGTACCGTTTTAATTGAAGATCTTGAAATGGCTGCGTGAAAAATTTTTTAAATTTATTCTAACTATTTTGTACATACATTGAGAATTAAAAAATAATAAGAATTAATAAAGTTAGCGCAATGAGAGCACGGCGCGGTACTTAGTGCGTATATTATAAAATCATCTCACTGTCCTATTATTAATTCTTATTATTTTTCAATTTCGAGAGTTTTTTTATAATTTTTATAATTGAGAATTAAGTCAAATTGAAATTAAGAGTTTTTTTTCGAAGGCTTCTTAATTTTTTAGGACAAATTTTTGAAAATCTTTACTCGCGGTACCTTTACGTTCAACTCGTTCAATTTCATTCGCAACTAATCGGACTTTACGTTGCGAGAAGTTTCGTGGATAGTCTGTACATCGTGCAAATGAAAAGCAATCGAGGAGCAGGAAAGTAATAAGACCACGAGCTTTCGAGTTTTACGATTTCCTTCTGACATAATGTCACGATTGCCACAAGTGTTTTAAAAATTTTAGAGTCGCACGAAAAGTGCACGTCAGTTGGAGAATTAATTTGGAACAACTCTCTATGTACAGAAGGTTTTCAAAATTGAAAACTTATATAATATACATATATATACATAAAGCTATATTTCGTACTTGCGGAATAAATTTGTGATTTATTGGCGATAATTATGAATATTACACGAGCAAAATTATAAAATACGTTTGTCGTCCTCATTACTCGACTAGCCTCTTTAAATTTGCCAATATATTTGGCTGCCGGTGGCGAAGAGGTTGTTGTTGTGACTTTGAGTACGCGCACCCAGAACCGACTTCGAAACGGAGGCGTATTGTCCAAGAGTTCGGAGTAGGTATTGTCGACCCTTCCAATATATCATCGTGCCAGGACACCAACTTTGGCCAATAATCCCCTAAACATACTTAGACCAGCTGAATGCCACTGACGCCCCGTGGCATCTAAGCCGAATTGAAAATGAATCATGTCGATCGGACCTTTCGTGCCTAATGTTCCAACGGCTACTTCCAATATTTTGTCTGAATAGTTTCGTCTTGCAGTAATATCTCGGAATACTTGTCAAGATTGATTACGTTCGATTCCGTTTTCGTTCTCCGAATTACAAGTATAAAATTCGAAATTGAAAACAAAACCAATAAAACATTTAAACCCTACTTTTTATAGAAATTAAAAGATATTTAAAAATATGCTTAACAATTAAAATATTTTTAAATAATTTAATTATTTTTTCCACTTTCATCAGGTCCAATATTAAACATATATTAAACGTAATTTAATTCTTTTTTCAATTTTCATCAGGTTCAACATTATATGTATAAAGTGATAAATTTAATACATTTTTTTAAATCGTTAGAATAATTCAAACGTTTATTACTTAAAACATCTGTAAGAAAAAATAAAATTGTTACATGAAGAACGGGAGATTGTTGATGACTTGGATATGTGTGAATTCTGTACGAGAATAGCGGAAGAAGAGGTCTCATCAAGCATTGTTTGTATCATGCGTTAAAATATATATGCATTCGAAGACACGAATTCCTCCCCTTCGCGCGAGCTTTAAGTTTTCGACTCTAGTAGTGTCAGTGGTTTACGAGTTCCAGTTTTCGTGGACATCTTGTACGGGGGGAGGGAGGGAAGAGAGGCCCGGTACGTATACACGCACAGACGGCACGCGCACAAACGCGAACAGAGACTGCCAGAACGTTTCTGGAGTAGGTAACTACTTGTTGTTTACGGGGAAGTAACTTTCCTGCGAACGAATCGGCTCGCGCGAGAACTTTCCAGGATGTATGCTCTTCAAAGTTAATGCTCCGGTAACGGCGCTGCCTGGTGTAGTGTCCTCGAGGGCTTTTCGTCCTCCTTCGACACTGGGTCTCGGTTAATAATTCTTCGCCGCTTCCGTTTGAAAAGACGAACATCGGAAGCGGAAACAAACGACGCGCTGTTAACTTTCAAGTCTTAGCGTCTTCCTAAATCGTTCTTTTTGCTACTGCAATTGAAAATGTCTGCGAGGAGAAGAGGCGGAGAACTGTATTTTTCAATAAATGAATTATCCACTGAGGGTTTCGAATAAGGGGCAAAGTTACGTTGACTGACACAACAAGTTGGCATATTTTTGGATTGTGCGTGAATAATACAGTGAAAGAATGAAACGTTCTCCAAATCATTTATGGGAAAATTGTAAAAGTTTTTAAAACTGTAACATATAGGTATACAATGCACAAAGTGTATGAATTTCATTATTCATCTCTTATTGAAACAAAGCAATATTTAACCAAATTTTAAAACATCGTCCAGTTTCTTGGCTTTTCTGTAATAATCATAATTTATTTCGTTGTTACTTGAGAATTTTAGCCTAATCATAACAATAATATAAAATCATTGCATATATTTAAGGAAAAATAATCAATTTCAACCAAATAATAAATCAAAAGTATATGTTAATAATTTCTAAATATAAAAATTTAAAAATATATTGATATCTAAACATTTTTCCACTGCAGAAACTAATTGTAAATTAACGAAAGTATTTCTGGACGAAAGAAAGTGTTAGAATTTTGAGAAGAATTTTATATACGTTAGCAATAAATAATGTAATTTTATATACGTTTTATATACGTTAGCAATAAATAATGAAAACTAACACAGGAGGAAATCTGAAGCTCAGGGGGATATTCAAGAGAATTTCTTCTCAAATCTATATATATATATTTTTTTGTTTTTAAACGCGTCGTGTGCAATTACACGCAGTCGCAGATACAACATTTTTCTTGGGTACCGCCGCGAGATATCGAAACGGAAAGAATAGGGACGTTAAGGCTGGGCAGTTGGGATGCACGATCCGAAACACCGTGCGTGTGTAGACCGCTGACGAGAATTAGAACGAAAAGCGCGGGTGGATGAACAAGTGGGTGGCCGGGGGTTGCGAGAGGAGGTATAAGGGAAGGATGAGGCCTGGGGGGTGGTGGTGGTGGTGTAAATCGGATGGTGTGGAGGTGGTATCGAGGTCAGTGCGTTTTTCGCCTGCGCGTCGCGATGCGCGTTACGGCCCTGCACAAGGTGGGTCGGCAGGACGGTGGGCGTCTGCGTCCTCAGTGCGCCGGCCGGGTTTCGAACCTCGTACCCACGATTGGGCTTCCACCGTGGTACCAGGAACGCCCAGGATCCGCCAAAACCCACGGGATGGCATGTACGTGGGCGGCAGATACGCCTCCGTGCCTTTTCTTCTTCCTCTTCTTCTGCTTGCCACCCTTATTCCACTTCCTTTTTCTTCCACCCCCGTTTTCCACCCTCCTTCTCCTCCTACTTTTCCTCCACCTCCTCCTCCTCGTCCTCCTCGTTCTGCTTTTCTTTCGCTTTTTTCCCCGGTTGCTAAGGCACGCAGTTGAGCGGCTCGTTCCACTATGGTGCACCTATGTGCCCAGATGTTGCGGTGACGTTTTTCCTTTTCTTGTCTTAACGCTTGAGCTTTCACGGTGGCGGCGGCGGCGGCGGCAGCATCGCGACACGCCTCACAACGAGATCTCTCTTCCTTTTCTTTTTATTAAATGAATATTGCCGCTGTGGGAATATTAGAGTCAAGATTCTTGACGTTATGGAATGGCAGTAGTTTAGTTACGATGGTAATATTGATATTTGACGTTTTGTCGAATTTATTTATCTGTTTTGTTACCATTTCCGCACCTTCTCCGATAAGCAGCTATCTAGTTGAAGAAACTACGATACTGGGGATAAGTAGTCAGTCGTAAAGGCTTGTCGGTCTGTTTGCCAATCACTTACGGCGATTCGTATAACTCATCCAAGATACAAACCCCCTCCTTCTCCTTTGCCTCTTATATCGCAATGCTGAAACGAAGAAGTAGATTTAGTCCTTACGTGTATTTAGCCTGGAACCCATAAAACCGAATGGCTCGAACTTCGTCCGATAAAACTGATAAAAGGCGTATTCCCTCCCTGTTGTACGCTTATTCTGAAATATCTCCGATTCGGCCGCCGAATGTCTCGTATAATAGTGAGCCTCGAGCCGATTTTTTCTCAGCAAAAAAATTCATGAAGAAGAATTTTTTCCAAGGTACTTAACATTGAAAATTAAAAATTTCGAGCTTTTAGAAAATAACCAGGCGATTAAACTATATTTTTAGTTAAACATATTGCATTTTAATAGAAACTAAACATAAAAAATTTATTTTAAATTTATCTTTGATGCAACATACGAAGATTAAAAGATTGCAATACGTATGAAGAATTTTTACCAAGTCTTCGTTATTCGATATATATATAATGATAAAAAATATATAAACACATGCATAGATATAAACAGTTTTATATAACATTGTTAGAAAAAAAATTAATAGATTTTGCATTTAACTTACTTAAAGAGGTAAATATCATGATTTCAATAAATATCATGACTTCTGAACTCTCGTACGTGTCTTATTGCGTGAGTCGTATTTGACAGCTTCTAGTCACATCCATAAACGCGGTGGATCGGTAAGGAGGGATTGGGTTAAGAAGGGGCGGTAAAAGGTCGTCTCTCAGCGGACGCGAAAGCCGTTAATGCCAAGAGAGAGCCGAGAGGTAGTAGGTTTCTCCCTTCGGTAAACCGAGTTACGCGACTCGGAGAACCCTTTGCTTCTTTCCGGATCTAATTAGGGGCCCTTTGGAGCGGTGTAATGCGCCTTTAATCCAGTGGAGGCATCGTAGCCCATAGGCGCCCCGTAGCCCCGTATAGCCTCGTCCTCCTCTTCGCGAGCTACTTTCCGTGCAGCCTTCCGCTGGCGCGACATCAGTTCCACTGACTGATCTATAGAGCGAGACCGGCATCGACTAATGATTCCCAGAGGTATGCGATATATACCGGATTAATCGTCGTCAGCCTCGATAGTTTGGATGGCCCTGATCATCCGGGCGGGGATCTTCGTGTACCTAAATGGCCACAACGAATTATTTAGCAGAAGGGAAATAAGCTTACGGTACTAAGAGAGAAATCGTATCTCTTCTCTATCACGATCAGCATCTCGCACTTAACATGAAGATGATACACCAATGCATCAAAATGAAAAAATACACATTTTTTAGTATATATTATTATATAGAGAGAATCTACAATCTAAAGCTGAATATTAAATTAAAAGTAAAATATTTTTTAATGCCGAGAGATATCGATGGTTTTCAGATTGTTAAGAAAACTGAATTAAAAATTAAGAAATTCCTTTCTATTATTTCAGAAATGGAAATTATAATATGTTCTTTAGTCAATTCTAAATAGTATTACTTTTACAAAGTATTAAACTAATGATTGGTTAGTGTTTATTATAAAACGTATGTTATAAAGAATAATAATTGCGACAAATTGTTTCGAGTTTCTGCTATAAAAAAGAATTTACATTTTTTTTTTGAAGAATTTATTGTAAAAATATTTTCTGTCTACAGTATATTTTAGTGTATTATATTATATATTTACTTTTTCGTTGCCAAAAAAAGTTTAAAAATGTAGTCTCTATATTAATAGTCTTCAGTGCATCTCTTTTTAAAGTGAAATGATTTATGTCGGTATAAATTTGCCTCCAAATAATATATATATATATATATATATATATATATATCCAAAGTTCCTGTATGTTAGGATTACTGCTTCAACGCGCGCTGCGTATTATGCAAAATCGATACGTCCTCTTTGTTTTCGAAGTTAGGAGTGACTCTTTTGTCAGAGATTTCCAGGACGATTTCGAAGGGGTAGCCGCTATTTAAGGACAATTTAATAGCGCGGACACGTCGTTTTATTGACTTATTTGTTTGCGCGAATTTCGAACGGGTTGTTTTCGCCGGCCACGGCGTGTCCGGTGGTCTTATGCGCGGAGACACTCCATTACTTACGATTCTTACGAGGGACATTCTTACGATTTTGCCGTCCGCTCTCAATCGATTCATTGTCGTTCAGTGTAATGCCAGAGAAGCTAAACTGTTCAAAGATCTTTATGACGTGAAAATAGAGCGTGCAGATTTGAGAAAAATTGCAATTTTTTCGAACAAAATCCACAATCTACAATCATCATTGTAATTTTATATCCGAGAATTCATTTCCAAATAAATAATATTATCTCACTTTTAATATTTACAAGTATTTAAATGAAAACAATTTCATAAATGTGATAAATGTTTACTTTGTAAATTGTTGATGTAAATTGTTAAAAACATTTGAATTAAACAGATTTAGAGTGAAAAATATAAATTATTACTTAATCGATAGTCGTTCCAGATAATTTAATATTTATTTTAAGAAAAAGATAAAATATACTTAGTATTATTTTAAATATTTATTGAAATTGAATTTATATTTTTTGCGATAACATAATTGAATCTTGCCTGAATAAAAGAAACGGGATACGGATAATTTTCGCACATCTGAAGACTGGTGCTGTGTAGACGACTAGATAGGCAGCGATTTCCTGAAATCATGTTTGTCAATTAAGAGACGCAAGGAAAGGTATGGAGGTCGTTTGGCTTCTGCATCGTCCGAGGTAGGAAAGAGGGAGGAGATCGGAGACTACCCCCTCGAGACGTATAACAGGCTTAGAGGGGAACCGAGTAACTCCGTATTTAACCCTCTCGCACGACGGAGGAACGTGCACCACACGAGTTAAAAGACGACCAAGCTTGAGTGCCTTGCCGTGTTGATGCCGCGAGGGATGCGGTCACCCTCTCGGACCTTTCGTTCGACGACAATTAGCCTTCCACTCTAGAAGTACCGTCTCCCTTCATCCCTGAAAACGTCTCTGGTGACAATTAGAGCGATACATCGACGAAAGGTGTCCGCGGAGTCTTCTCCATTGAAAATTCACAATTACGATGCAAAAAACAACGTAATATTTCAATTTGATGAAACGCGACCGTGTACGATGTATCCATTTACATTTTCAAGACGACAATCCTTCGTTGATGTTTTCCGATCGGCTTGATTTTTTTGAAATCTTCCTATAGTTCCTTTGCAATTCAGACATTATGCAATGTCGTGTATCTTCAATTGACAAGATTGGAGGACGGAAACGGAGTACTGCATTGGTAGCGTCGGTATAGACAATGTTTCGTGACGATTTTTGCGAGGGTGGTATGCGGCCTGAAGGAGCACCGTGGAAAAGATATATGAAACTGGGGGAGAATATTATCATAGCGGTCATCGTGATGTACGTGTATACGCAATACGTAAAATATTTATAGCACGGAGGGGTCGGGTGCATTACAACGTCGATGCGGCCGTACGAAACACGCGGCGCTACACACTCCGCCACGATATTTCATCTTGGGTGCTCAGGAACAATCTTTTTATCGGCACCCAAGAGGAGCTCCCTTATCAAGGAACGTCGGACGATCTACCGTTCCCTGAAATCTAACCAGACGGCGAGAGACAAACTTCCCAGTCGTGAGCGAAATGATAAGTTGGAAAGATCCTGTTTGGAATTCCCCGGGGATATTTTGACTTTATTTGTCGCAGGAGTACCGTTGACATTACTAAATATCTCAGCTCCCTCGTAACTTATTCTCTTTACGATCATTCATTAATCTCTCAAGTATCATGATCGCCGCATTATTTCGTGATCTCGTTCGAAAAAATAAATATCGAAAAGCGTCACAAAAGGACAGTTAAGCAATCGAAGTTGTTAAACGAAATATGTGCCTTGCACTCGCGTCACTGAGCATCATTGAGCTACATTAAAATCATTTGAGCAAGATTAGCCGACGGCGATATTGAGGTGTTCGCCAAGTAATTCGATTTTACGGTGCTCCACTTTTAATTGGCATTTCGCACTTGATATGGTCGATTCAAAGATAGTTTATACCCGCGGACTAAATTAGCGATTGCATAAATTCATTGCCAAGAAGTTAGCGTTTGCTTCCGAAAGTGGCGGAACTTGGAAGAGGTGGGAACTGGTCGGGGATCGGGGGGGGGGGAGAAGAACGCGTAAGAGCCTTGTGGATTCTGGCGAGACCGGAAACGACGGTCGATTCGGGGGTCCGCGGGACCGGCCCGAGGAACGAGAGCGAGGGGTGAGGGGGGCAGTTTCCGGACAGGAAGGACTGGCACGGGGAAGAGGAGGAGGGGTAGGGGAGGAGGGAAATGGCCGAGGGTGAGAAGAAAATATTCAGAATTTAGCACGCTTATTTCACGGTCGCGGACGGCACGCGGACGAAAGTGTTTCGAACAAAGTTTTAACCGTGTCTAATGGCGAAACTTGGCGAACTCGGCTCTCCCGGAGTTCGACTGCCGGTAACCGCGGACCGTAGGAAACGGCGGCGGCGGGGAAATGGGCGAGCGAAGGAAAGTGTCGTAAAAAATATTTTAACGGGAGTCCACTTCCCGGGGAACTTTCCTATCTGCCTGTTCCTGCCCTTCCCCCCCTCCCCCCTCCTGACTGTCCGTCGTTTGTATTTATTTGGCGCGATACTCTCGCCACGCGACTCGCCACGACTCGCCTCCGTTTCCCATCCGCGGGAACCTTGACCTATCCGTACTACAGTGGGGTAGCACCGACCTTCAAGGTTCAAGCTGAGTGACCTTGAATATTACCGCGCGAAGACTCCCTCGCGACTCGATACCGAAGTTCCGAGACTTTCCGCGGCGCGAAAGCGAAGAGTCTCTCGTTGTCCTGAGCGCAGACTCCGTAAAGTTCGGCTACCTGGTTCGAGTTCTGTAACCTGTGTTACGGACGGATCTAATTCCAACTTTGTCGAGTACTTTTACAATTTCTCTAAATCTCTCGGTCTTGTCGGGAGACCCCATGCTTTTTTTTGGCCAAAGTAAACCAACATGCGGAAGATAAAATCTTGCTGTAATTGACCGCTACAATTATTTAGGAGATTTACATTATGAACATACATTTTTTTTAAATAACTTTTTAAATAATATCTTGTCTTTGGCAGTTTTTCATCGTAATGAAATACGTGGTACTTTTTACGTTTTTCCAAGTAGAGCAATACCAAAAACCAGTTTAATTTAATTTCAAATTAATTGTACCTAAGTAAATAATTTACTTAAGTATTGTTGGTATGTTGGTAGTTTTTTGTTCAACTTAATTTCAGGGTACATACTATTGTAACGAACGTTACCGGAGGCTCTGGAAGGAGCACGAAGAGAACCGTTGCGGAAAGGGTCGGGTAAACCTTCGGTGGTTTCTCGTAGGGTGCTAGTATATCCCCAGGAGGTGGCGGTACAACGGTACCGTTGAACTTGCTGTTTAGCCCGGTTCTGCGTCAGTGCCACTGGTAGAGAGAGGGTCGGCAGTAGCAATGGTTAGTGCACGGCCAAGTAAGTTTGGCGTTATAGTCAACGGAATAAAATGGTTCCGCCTGTAGGTGGGAGCCAAGCTGCGCTCGTGAAGGTCCGGGACCATACCGCTCTCTGGCCCCGGGCGTTTCGAGCCAGTCTGTGGGAGCCCCTAGAAACAAGCGGGATACGTTGAGGAGCAGCGGGGGAGAGGGTGGACTGCGTCCTAGAAACACAAGCTCCACCAGGAGAACCAGCATCCCAAGGCCTTCCTATCCGCTACGAACGAGTTGGCAATTAACTCGTCCCTCTCTCTCTTTCTCTCTCTCTCTCTAAGAAGGAGAGACTATTAGTAGAGAATAGGTGAAACATTATTAAATGTAAATTTTGATAATATCGATTGGACATTTCATCGAAATCTATTTTTGTCTTTTAATAGAAATATTTGCAATTTTTTAAATGTTAATAAGTTAAACTAGAATGTTATAGTGAATAACACAATTAAATAGAGAAGCGTCAAGTACAGTCGAGGCTGGATCTTGATGCCTAATAAGTTTAAAATCTTGTTTATATATATTACACTAATTGTAATATAATTATGTCGTAAAACTAACGTCGCGCATAAATTTTTGAAGTAAAACGGTTTTAATATTCGTAATGTACAGACTATATCTCGTCGCGCGTGTTTTAGTATCAGATTTTCTTTTATGAGTCGAGAATAATTTTTCCCGAAGCAAAAACGAGGGTTTTATTCTAAAGAGCAGCTGCCATTTACGCATTTTGACGTTGGGCAAATAGTGTTGTATGGTGACACTGGTGACACTCACAGGTTGTACACGCCGTTATCTCGTATCTAAAAAGAACTCAAGGCCGAGCTCTACCCACACACCCCGGCCATCCGGGCGTGCGTGCGCGCCCTTAGGAGACGACACACGCGTGTCTGTCTATAGATATCTCGCGCATATCGGTCACGTACGTGTTGTATCTCAGGCGGGGTGCAAGGTCCCCGTGTCGGCCATATATCAGTGACGAACGGACAGGATACCGTGCTACAGCCCGTTTGTCGTATCCATCCTCCCCTCGTCCATTCCCCGGGTGTTCGTCCTCCTTTTACTCCCGAGGCTCTCCAGTCAGCCTGTCCGTACCATTGCTGTCTGCTCGGAGGTGGCACTACCGGAGGAGGGAAGGAGGGCGAGTCGAGGGGGAGGTGGAGAAGTGGGCGGCGGGGGTCGCTGGAAGTGTCGCTAACTATTTTACGTAACTTTGCCGACAGTTTGGCCCGCGTTGACCACGTACGTCCGGTTCTGCGCTCCCACGGGAGCGGCCGCGAGGGGGAAAACGGGTTTTCGCGTGGGAGCGAAGGGTCTGAGGGGTGGAGAGAGCGGGGGCGTGCGAGAGAGGCGAGAGCAGGAGCCCCGGCTGAGACGCGGCCACGGGTTGGCGAGCGCCAAGGGTAGTTTCACCACGGTGTCCCAAGATATGCATACGTGACGGACACGCGGACTGGAAACGTGACCGTTGCCGCCGCGTCCCGAAACATCCTTCGCCCGCGAAAGATCCTTGCGCTTCGATTCCCCCGGCGACTGCGTAGGATAAGGGATGCTTCGATTTAAATTGTAAAATTTATTTCCTCAGTTCGGGGACGCATTGCCATGCGAATGTGCCAGGAAGAGACGGAAGAATATCGAATAGCTAGAGCTATTTCTTTTTCGTTAATTTTCTTATTTATTTCCATACATCATGCATACATACACATACATGTATGTGACTCTGTGAATTCGTATATATGCATTCTCGAAAACGTTAATGTAGCTATTTAAAACTTTTATATTATCGTCGAATGGAACTAGACAGTAGTAGCAAAGCTAACTTTGCACTATGTTATCGATTATAGACTGAATAAAGATTGAATAAGGATTATATGTAAAAAATCAAGAAAGTTTAGAGATTTCTGTAAAATTTTTTATTCTCTTTAATATATATGTTAATTCTATGGCGCACGAACGCTGGCTGCAACAGTATTAATTGTGCTTGCATCGTAAATTTTTTAAATGATTTTAAAGAGATCGTAATTTGTCAGAAGCTACACAGAAACTGTTTCGGAAATTTCGTAATGTTTTTAGATGATCATGTAGTACTATTATATCCACTTGATAATATCTTACTGATATTTATATCGTTATGAGCAAGGGAAATTCGATCGTGAGTTCTGCAAACCTCGCATTAAAGCTACGAATCTCGATCGTAGTAATTAAATCACTGGTGCCGTAGAATAAGATTCCTTTTTAAATCCTAGCTCTCGATAGTAATAAGACGATGGTACCATTTCGTTTGGCCTAGTTTCTCCTGTTTTATCTTGCATGTTGTATCGCGAGCGTGAAAGTACTGTCAAGCGGGAAATTATAATTACATTCAGAAAGGGTGCAGTTTTATATCGGACCGAGTGTATATAGTCTTCATGTAGTGCGCGACCTTGTGTTTGCATATCATCGTGCGACGTTGAAACCGGCAAACGAACGATAACTTTACAATTAAGCGTTGTAAAGCAACTTAGTATCGTGGATTTTTTGCATTCGTTTTCTGATATGTTTGTTTCAAACAATCACGCTGAATGAACGATTGCTTGCTCGATTCAATTTGCATTATTTAAAAGCGCTTCAGAAAAGTAATAAATGCGAAAGAATAAAGAAAAATGAAAAATATATATAGCACAAACATATAATAATATATTATCATAAGTTATATAACTTGTTTCCTTATTCATCAGGTAACATTATTTTAGGATTCGTATAAAACACGCATTCGTAGAGACTACATCTAGAAGATATTACATCTTACTGATATTTATATTGTTATGAGTAAGGGAAATTTGATCGTGAGTTGTGCAAACCTCACATTAAAGCTACGAATGACGGTCGCAATTAAATCACTGGTGCCGCAGAATGGAGACTCCTTTTTAAATCCTGGCAATATCAATAAGACAATAAATATACAAATACTTTGTACTCGAATTTACCTATTGTATTGACTAAGATATACAAATACTTTGTACTCGAATTTACCGTTATACTATGTACGTTTTTGTTCTGTGAAAGTCATATGTATCTTCTTTAGAAACATTAATCATATGTAATTATCAAAAACATAGTAGAGCATACGTTATACCAAGATGCAGATTTCTTACAATTTCGTTCCTCTTTGCTGTTTCCTAAAACGAAAAGAAATGATTTATCAGGAGATTATATTTTCACTAATTGTAAGAGGAAAAGAGATAAACAGATTACTCACTTTCTTTGGTCACCTCATCGACGGCAGTAGTTTTTCTAAACTCGCCACCAAAGCACTCGTAACCAATTCAACCTACTAAGGGTACTTTGGGAAATAATCTTTTAAATATTATCGATTCTACATTAGTTTTCTTGTAAAAAACTCTACGAGCAGTTCAGTTGTGAACATAAATCCTACGAAATATTTCTTTAACTTTACTTCATCCTTAAATAACTTTAATCTCGCTTCAATTTGCTTTTTTGTGTTGCATTTCTGTTCCAAAATCGTGGACCACGTCCGTATAGGGCCAGTAATTATACACAGTAATTATACACGGCGACACAGTCACTAAAAGATCTGTCAAACCGTCTGATTCTCCCTTGTTTTTTCCCAACGCGCATGTGGTGCGTGAATGTGTCCCACCATGATACCACCCTATACGGAAACATTTTCTATGCTGAGTATATACAAAAAAGAAATAAATATATATTATCGAGCATTAGCAATTGTTGTAATACAACAGTTGGATATATCTGAATAATAAACTCAGATATGTATTATTGTTTGGATTAAATATACATGATATCTCATTTTATATTTGACAGTCAAATATTTGAAAATTGTGAGGGTTTAAAGAAAGATGTTTCAGACAAAAGTTGTAAGATTTTGAAGAGGACATATTTCGGTCAAGTTGCTTTTTTTCTAGGTGGTGGAGCTAACAACATATGAAGGTCACTTCCACTTTTTTAAATGAAATGATATGTTTTTTTTAAATAATGTATAATTTTTTCAATTATTCTGCATATAAAAGTTTTAAGATAAAGTTATCGAAAAATCAATACTTTACGTGATATAATTTTATACTTTATTATATCGTATTTCATGTTGCAATATGGCATAATAAAAGTATTAAATATCTCGTAAAGTATTGATTTTTTCGATAATTTTACCTTAATACTTTTATATGCAGAATAATTAGAAGAATTATATTATTTAAAAAAAATTATATCATTTTGTTTAAAAAAAGATAACTTTTATATCTTTTTAGCTCCATCATTTAGAAAAAAAAAACAGTTTGACTAAAATACGTCCCCTTCAAAATCCTAAAACTTTTGTTTAAAATTTTTCTCTAAAACTCCGCGATTTCCAAATATTTGAATATCAAATATAAAATGGAACACCTTGTATATTTATATAAGTATATATAAATATATGTATTATACCTTTTTTGTATAGCTGAGACCAAACCTTTTGTTTTGAAATATTGCGCAGAATTATAAAATCACATAAAATATGTCTCATGATTTGAAGTAGACATTTCATTATTAACAATTGTGTTAAATATCTTCTCTTTATTCTTGATTGCTTTTATGATACGATCCATTGGCAATTGGAACGATTTTATTCTTACATTCGGAATTTGTGGAAGAAACGCACGTACCATTTTTTTTATTATTTAGAAATGTTTCTTTATCCATAATAATATCATCAATATCATGAAAGCCTATTTCTTTATCCATAACACCTTTATTATACAATATTATGGTTTTACAATGTTTTATTGAATATAAGAAGAATAATCGATTGTGATTGGTCAATTTCTTATGACTTATGACTTACGACTTACTACTCTCATTGTAGATGGATCTTAAGTTCCGAAACACAATGTAGTAAGCCTTAAGCCGTAAGAAATTGACCAATCATAATCGATCATTCTCTTCACATTCGATTGCGATTGGTCAGTTTCTTACGGCTTAAGGCTTAATCGCTTTTACGAAAGAAAGCTCATTAGCAATTTTATTTGTTATTTTGTGAGATAACATTATCCATCGGTGGGGGGGGGGGGGAGGAAAGTAGATTCCCTCTAGTCAGAGATAAGACATAAGATCGTAGTGTGGGGCCTTCACGTATTCACTTATTCATTAACACATCAGTTTGCGGCTCACACCAAGAATAGTTGGCTTCACGTATTCACTCGTATTCACCTTCTTCACTAACATATCAGTTGGTCTGGATATGGCGCCGACCAATTGCGAGAGAGTTCGCTTATGTCTCGACTCTGACTAGAGGAACTCTAGGAGAAAGGAGTGGAGTGCGCTCGTTTCGAAGATTTCGGTACTGAATCACGACTATCAAACGTATCGACCAGCAATATTACTAAATTATCGACGGTGTCCGCTGGAGAACAATCGCCGACTGTCGTGAGAAGGCACGATTCCGACAACGAATCGTCGGCGAAGTAATTCGACGCTAATAAAAATCGTTCTTCCGACGTATGGCGGTCGTGGCGAAACGTTAATGACCATTGGATACAACCCCATAATTACTACGATAAATCGCAAACATTGGTGCTATAACGCATCCCACGCGACTTCCTACCCTTCTTCCTTTTCAGGAATTCGCTTCTCAGGGGATAGAACATTCTTATAGATATATGTATCCTGCTTTGACAAATATTTCGAAAACATGCAAGTTTTTTTATGTCATTTCAATACATATTCTATTTTTTATTTATTATTCTTAAAATTCATAAAATATGAATGAATGCGAAAAAATATAATAATATTATATATTATTATATTTTTTAACATATCTTTATAATATAAATTTTATAAAATACACATATAATTTTTATATAATATTTAATTTTTCAAAAAATTAATATACAATTCATAATAATTATTACTAGCCCTCGTTATTATGTAATTTTCTCGTATAATAATACTTTTAAATAATACTCTTTTATATTAAATTTAATACCGAGCGACACATATTATAGTAATTTTATTCTCGTTTTTTTTTTAAAATTATGTCCGGAGTACAAAAATATCGTTCAATTTGTAAGATGAGCGAACAACATCGTGTTTTCGCTGTCTCCCTTAGAGCCGGTCGGCCAATCAGGATGAGATGGGGACGGGGTGCTTGGAAACGTTTGCTCTCAACAGAGACAAAGGTGTCAGTTCTCTCGAGGATATCTCGGAAGCGTCAATCCTTTCGATCGGACAGCTCGAAATGGAAGGGGCCATTGTTTTTGCCTTTGGCTCCCATTCCGCCCTCTTACATTCCCGTTTTCTACTCCCGACCAACCCCTGTCAGGGGACGGCGGGAGGGGGGAGGGGTCCTTCTCTCGCCTTCGGCTCGAAGGGGGAAAGGTAGAGACTGCGAGGAATCAATTATGGAACTTTTCAAATTTGTCAGTAATATTGAGATTTCTTTTATGCCCGGAAAGCTCATAATTGAAGTCTATCGGAGGACGAGGCGAAGACTTCGTATGCCCGGGATAGTACCCGGGATGGGGGGGTAGGGGGAGGGAACTTTTTGTTTTTCGCTCGACTATTGTTTCCTATTGCCCGAGCCCATCAGGATTCCTCCCTCCCTCTCTTTCGCGCTTGTTCATTTCACCGTGAGGGAACGAGGAACGCGTCTCTTCCGCGTCCTCGTAGATAGCTTCCGTTCAATTTCGCGCACTCGCGAAGCCCCAACTCCCCGTGGAAATGGCCCGCGAATCGGAAGAAAACTGTCGCCTTAAAAGGAGCCGAAGGTTCGTAAAATCTTATCGTCGCGTTCGTAGCGCTTGTCGCGTGCCAAAACCAAATAAGTCTATCAAGTTGGATCGATATGCGCGAACTGTCGTACTTTCGCGAATTGGAAAGAATGGATATATTTGTTTCTTCGAAAGAACTTTATGTGAAAATCTTTCTGATGAATCGCTTCAAAATTTATTAGATATAATCGGCATATTTCATTATAACTTTTTAACGAACGTTCTAATCATTTCCCACTCTTTTGTTGGAAGGCGAACATCTAAAGTTTTTAAAATTGTATATTAGGAAATTCTATATTTTTTGGAATTAAATTATGATTGAAAATTTAACCTGAATTTTTGTGGGATATAGAAGAGATTTTGAAATTTCTAAACGTCAGAACATTAGTTATATAATGTGAAATAATTATTGGTGGAGTATTCTTTAAAGACATAACATTAGTCGCGAGATCAAGAGAAACATATATAATATATGTTTGTACTCGCAGAGAACTTTTGTTAAAAGTATGTTTACTCGCAAGTGTGTTACTCGCGAGGGTTAAGGGATGATAGACTGATTACTGTAAGAAACGAAGTTGCACACAAGTCAAATGTTGAATTTCTCCTTGAGGTAGTCTCTTGTCAATGTTTTTAAGCCGGCAACTGGAATTCGATGCGCGATCATGGTTTTCCAGGGAGCCTCTTCTTCTCCTCTTGCATTTCTCTTAACATAAATATTTGGACTGTGATTCTCTCTCGAGTTGCGCTCGCGTTTACGAACAATTGTTTTCGATCGTTCGAACGAAAGTTCACCGAGAAAGAGTCTCTGGTAAGACGAGCGCACGCTTAATTGCCCGGTTGTTCGGATCACTGGCTCGTTGTAACCGTGTTACAAGGCGAAATTAATACGCCGCCGTCGTATCTCGGTGCGCGCGCGCGCGCGTGCTCTCATTTTCATTAAAATAAAATTAAAATAAAATTTCCATTGACTTGAAGAGTGAAGTTTGCCGGTCCGAGCGGTGAATTTCAACGTCGCACAATCGAGGGGAATTAGGCTCTCTCTCTCTCTTCCTCTCTCTCTTTGTCTCGAGAGAGACTCGTATCCCCCTTAGGCGCCTACTGTGCCTATAGATCGTCCGATGGATAAAATATTTCCCTCGACGCCGCATACCGTCGCGCAATTTCGCGAGCGCAGGCGCAACGCGATGTTCGCTGGCGAATTAATAAACATTACTAATTGGAATAATGAATCGCGACGCGGGTGTTATTAATTCGCGATCCAAAATAATGTGATGTATTTTACGTGTGTCTCCCTCTCTCTCTCTTTCTCTCTTCGCATGTGTATCTGTCGGGTCGCTTTTATATTCCGCCAACTTTTGTCCGCGGTGTACGATTCACGCTCTGGTGGACATGTCCTTCTCCGTTTTCTACCTGTTCGTTTCGAAAGTTGCCTGAATGATGCTCCGCGCTTACGGAATGCTCTCAGTGTGTTTCGAGGGAGAGAGGAAGAGAGGCAGAAAGAGAGAAAGAGAGAAAAAGAGAGAGAACGAGAGGGCAGACTCCGGTGGTTGGAGAATGAGCGAGGGCAGGACGCAAAAAGGATTGGGGTACATTGAGGGCAGCGCGTGCGGTCGGATTGTTACAAGGAAACAATAATAAAAGTTGCATTAATTAAGAGGGTAGTTGCGTAGCGCGGAGGTGCTCGTTAGACGGAAACCTTCCGTTCCGCCGGTTTATGGACACGTGCGGCTCTTTGCGTTTTTGTTGTTTCGCTTATTGATAACGACTGCCACCGCTGGTAAGCTCGCGATTTATAATGGCATTACTGTAATAATGTCAAACATCGCGGTACGATTTGTATAAAGTGCCGCCTTCTCTCGACAAACGCAAATTTCCAACGGTAAAATAATAACCGTTATTTATATCTTTACTTTTAAATATATATGGTGTATATATTTCAATTAAACTTTTAAATTGCAGCAAAAATTTAGGTATTATTGGATTAAGATTTTCGAAATCATATTTTATTTTTTGAAAGTAAGAACTTATAACATCGATAGACTGCTTTATTATAATTTATCGTTTCTTTCGTTGAAATAGCCTTGTGGACAAAAGTTAATTCACACATTCTGAAATATTTTCTCAGCAAGTCGAGATATTGCGAAGATTTTCCCGTTTCGGAGTGTTCACGAGGCTCGCTGTTATTGTATCTTCGAAACGATATTATCCTATTTCTACACCCTTACGGGCTCCACAGCCCCCCTTCACGATTATCTCATCAATTTTCATTATGTATTACGCCACATCGTGGCGGCGCATCGGCGCTGATTAAAGCCGCGTCAGGTTTACTATGTTTTCTTGTCGATATGTATACGTGTGCACGTGTGCGCGCATTTGTTCGTTCGTGGCCGCGATGACTATACGCAGTAATTAAGAACTGCGCTTCGAGAGCGCCGGCTATTATTTGCACTCGTTGCGTAATTGATCGATCGCGCCTCGAAGTTACCACCGGGCGTATTCGACGATGACTGAGCGACGATTGATATTTGGGGCAAGATGGGATAATTATGACACAGAGGGTGTGTGTTAGGTAAGCAGGGAAGCCGCAAACATTCCGAAGCCACCGTTGCGTCATGGTATCGTCACCATAACGTCAGGATGAGAAAATTGATTGAATTTCTGCACGGAAAGAACGTGTTTTTTTTTTGCTCAAAGATCTGAAATTTACAATTAGCCTTATACAGATCGAATAATTTTGTTAGACCATCTAAATAATTATTTAGATGGTCTAACAAAATTATGTTAGAAACTTAAGCATAATGAGCAATGCAAAAAATTTTAATGTCCTTCCAGCAAGCAATTCGAGTCTCAAACATAATTATTTTCATTGTTTCAATAAAATTATCTTCAAATCTGTATCCTATGTTTTAGCTAAGTCTTACATCTTTCAGCAAAATCATTTTTTCCATGTAGCTGCACGGAAAGAACGATTTTGTTGAAAAGTCTAAAAATTTTGCTAAAAATAAATCTGAAAATAATTTTCTGTTGAATCATCAAAATAATTTGTTGGAATGTTAAAACTGATAAGTATTGCTATAAAACGTTTTGATATTCTAGCAATCATTTTGATTTTCACACAAAATTATTTTGATTATTGAACAAAAATTATTTTCAGATCTTGATTCAGCAAAATTGTTCTTTCCGTGTGTAGATACGTGATAAAGTACAGATCAATTTTAACAAACTCAATGTAGTGAAAATAACAAAAGTATCCGAAAAACCAAAGCAGATTTGGCAATCGATAATTATAATCAATAACGAAATGTGTCTCTTATTACAGTTTCTCGTGAAATCGTCACGTCGCGAAGGAAATTATCAGAGAGAAGAACGAGTAAGTGAGAGAACGGGGAAGGGGGGGGGGCGGGCTGGATGGACGGTTAAATCCCCTTAATTGTCAGAGTTAAATAATTCACTGTCAATCTTTTCACCCTTCCCGCGGCAGATCGTAGCGCACCGAGCGAGCGAGAAAGAGCCAAAAGCGTGCGGGGCGCGCGTCATGCTGTCCTTTTAATTATTCTACCCCGAACGGCAAATAATATAATTCATTTCACTGTTTGGATCGTCGAAGGGCGCCGGATTACCGATCTCTTTTGTCTTCGCTCTCTATAGGCACGATTGAAGGTGCACCTAAATATTTTACTTCGGACTTTCGGTATTTACCATACCGAACAAACGTTTCAAAGAATTTTTTAACGTTCTAAAGAATTTTAGCATTAAGAAATAATAGCAAAATTTCATTTATTATATAAATGCAGCAAAAATCGATATAATTTAATTGCATATTTTGTTAAATTTCTGGCGTAAATTATGTATTTTTGAATATGATCTAAGAGTTCCGGACTTTATGTTGTTAAATTTTGCCGTGACAAAGCGACGGTTTTAATTGTTACTCTAGTGTCTCAATCTTCGATTTCTCCCGTTAGAGAGCTTCAGACACCGAACGTCGTGAATTGACTAATAAGAGGCCCGCTAAAGGATAGTGCGGTAATAGAAGGAAGCGGGATACCTGAGTCGCGCCCTACGCAGAGTAACCCTATAGAAATTCGTACCGCAATTACGTGGTGTGGCCGCGTTCACGCGAATCCTGGCTAATCCTGTGAATGTGGCCACCGAACCGTGGCCGGACGACTCCCGGGTGTTCGTCGAGAACGACAATGGACGAATCGCGCTCAGGGACAAAGATCTCAGGCACCAATTAATGTCCAACGATGTCCTTTGAAAGGTGCCCTGGGTGATGATGCAACGTGAAACACTTGTTTCCAACTACTTTCGATAAAGCGCGCGCGATAATTAAAAATAACTGCTAATTAAAATTGGCGACGATAGTCGGAAAGATATGTGTCTATGAAAATACTTGATGAAATATAATTAACATCCCTTTCAATTGGTATTACTATCATGATACATTTAGATATTTGTAATGTTAGATTGATAGAAGATTTAAAGATTTAATTTTTATAACATTGATTGGCGCGCGATTCAACTCCTTATTCCTTTTAAATATAATTTATTATTATATTTAAAATTATAAAATATAATATTTATTATTATACTTATATATTATAATTTAAATGTAATTTATTCCTTTAAAATGTAAAAAGAACGACATTGTTCATAAATCAAAAATTTCAAATTAGACAGCAATTCCTGATATATAAAACAATAAATAAATAATTATAAAATATTGTACTTTTTTAAATTCTTCTAAAGAGACTAATGTTTATATGAGATGAGTTATTACTCTGTAAATAATAATAAATAATTAATTAATTGAATAGTTGTAATTAATACTTGAAGGGGTAACATGTGTTTCATGTCACGAAAGCAATAAATAAGAATATTTTCAAAGCAATAAATAAAAAATTGTTCTTTATAAACCGTAGAAATAAAATTTCTGCTTTTGTTCCAAACTATATATTAATATTAGATAGAATCAGATATTTTGACTTATTATTATTCTGGTTATGGAAGTAAGCTAATTGTATTCAATCCTTCTTCTACTTCGTTCACGTCATCATCAATTATCTTATCTCCTGAACACCCTCACTTTCGAAACGGATGAAATCGTCGCGATTACAGACGCATTCGCAGGTGTAATACGGTCCGAGGAGGCGAATATAGGAAGAGCGAAAGCCTCGGTGCTGTGCGCACCGCTCTCGAATTTATGTCACATACCGTTGCCATGATATTACCGCGCGGGTTGTCGCGCGAATGTTGCGTACCCGCCATTCACGGTCGGCGGCAGTCGGTCGCGGAGCACAGTAGGCGCCGACTGTGCTTGTGCCGCCGCGCCGTGCAGGGAGCAGGCGACAATGATGGTGGTGTGGCTGCGCCGGGCGGCAGCGTGGCAAGGTAAATTTGAGAGAGCAGCAAGACTAGATATCTAATTAACAGCCAAGCCGACAATGGGAGGAACCATCCGTCGTGTAGCCGCGTGAATCGTATCTGCTTCGGGCCCTCGTTTTCTCCACGCAAGCGAGCGTTGCGTGTACACGCGTGCGACGCGCGAGTCAAGGGGAGGAGGTGGTTTTCCGACTGGGACGCACTATTCATCCGTGATGCGGGAAACGACGACGTTTTCCCCCTGTCCCCTATCCAGCTCTCGCCATTCGCGGTGCACCTCCCTTTTTACGCCAGTCTTGCAAAATCGTCTCGACGAGTAACGTTTCGGCACGATTTCTTTTTTTTTTTTTTTCGCGTTAGCTAGAAACGCGCGAACGCGGAGGGAGAATTTTGCGCTTGAATTCGCGAAATCGATCTTTTTCGAGTTGCAGCTGAGCATCAGTGGATTCACGTTTCGTTTTTTTTTTAAATTGCACTTTTACATTTTGCAAAATACACTCTTTTGCTTGTTGTCGATTGTCGAAACAAAATTTTATCTGTAAAAGTTGAATACAATGAAGGGTTTGCATTCCTGTTTTTAAACATTCATACATATAGGATAGCTTTATTTTGATTCTTCGATATCTCTTGTTCGCTTTTCTCTCAAATGACTTTTGACATTTAAGCCTACACTCTTAAAAATATGGGTGTGATTTGAACAATGTGGATTTATAATACTATTTGGTATTTATAGGTATGGTATTTATTGGTATCTATTTGATATTCTCATCATGTTGGTGTTAAATCCACACCGTTGATGTAAAAAAAAAAATAATAAATTTTATATAGATAAAAAATAATACCCCAAGGTTGTTCCGCCAAAGCCTGATTCCTCCTCCTCCTTTTCATCATTGTCAAGCCTCCTGATTAAAATTAAAACAGCGCATATTTTTACGAGTATACACGTTCCACTGTTCTCTGTGCTTCATACACTTGTTTAGAGTAAAAATTGGGCGTATACGTTCCTCGGCGGCGATCGCATTTGCAATATTAACGTGTTTTCACGGCGAATTTGCCGTGCCGCTTAACAATAACCCGCTCTGTGTAGCAACCGTTTTTGACGAAATACAGGCGAAGTTGTAATCCGACACTTCGATGGTCCTGGCAGCGCTGGTCGACCGCCTAATCGCCTACACGCGCTATTACATATCCAAAGTTGTAACTAGTTCGCTCGGCGTTGTGTGTTGCGCGGCATTATGCTCGCATGTACACGCATGCACGCGTGAGAGAGAAGGATACGAACAATCCCTGTCGACGACGTGCCAGACGGTAAACAGCTAAGCAGCCGCCAACGAGCTTCGACTGCGCGCCCGCGCGCTCGCACAAGCGTGCGCGTGTATTACATGTGTGTATGTGTGTGTGTGTGTGTGTGTGTGTGCGCGTCTGTGAGCGAGTGTATATGCCCGTGGTATTAAAAGTTCTTCCCGAGAACATTGCGCGTTGCATGAAAAGCCGCGGATCGTATGGACGGTCATTATTTGCGCAAGTCGTTATTATTTCGAAAATTTTGAATTCCCCCACCATTTTGAGAGCTCGCTTAGGGAACTCGCCGCGCGCGCTGCTAACTTGTATTATATCCGATCGCTCGTGCTCGTGCACGAATCTGCAATGGAAAATCCCTTGTTGTACAATACAGTTAAAACTGACACCGTTATCAAGTACGAAAAATGCATTTTAATAGCTCGCCGATAGATTCGTACACGGAGAGAATTTTATTTTAAAATTTACTCTGAAAATCATGTTAATCGTATGGGACAATATAGTATTTCGATGAATTTTATATGATTTTCACTATTTTCTCTTAAATATATACTACGAAAAATGTGTAGTGTATAGTAAAAAAAAAAGAGAAAATCACATAAAATTTGTCGAAATACTATGTTGTCCCACGATTAACATGATTTTCAGGCTAAATTTTAAAAGGAAATTCTCTCCGTATATAGATACAGCTTGATGAACGTTTCGTTCAGATTCGTGAGAATGGCGATATTAATCGTTTCTAATATTTCTTCTCGATAAAAAAGGAAAGAGAGAGAGAGAAAAAGAGAGATATATCGCCTGAGGAAGTTTGTCGACAATTAGAATCACTAAGGATGGCCACGACGAGAGACACAGGCGAGCCGAGAGGCGGGAGAGGGGGAGGGCAGGGCAGGGGGGTCGGAAGGGAAAAAAGTTTAATTATAAACACCGAGGTGGGACGAGAGAGAATAGTACGGTGTTCGGGGAAAGGAACGATGACGAGGAGACGAGGACGACTACGACGTAGTCGGCCAAATGGTCACGGCTTAGCGCCGGGGAAAACTCTTTTAGCCAAACGAAGGGAATCCGTCCAGAGATTATCCCTTGGCTTCAAAAAGTTGTTAATTACTTGGATTTTCTCCTCCGTCCCGCCACGTTAACTCTCCTCCCCCCCGTGCGTTCTTGCGGGCGCGGCCGCCGCGCCGCGCCGCCGTTCCGCCTGCTTTTATATCGGGACATTTTTTAAATCCCTCCTCGTCTTCGGCTCCTCGTAGCTCGTCGGGCGAGCCGACACAATCGCAATTAGCCGCGGATCGTTAATCGGTTGTTACGCCCGAGATTTTCTCGTAATTCGGCCGATCGGACGAGAGCCTCCGCTCTCTTTTGTACTTTGCGTCAAATTAAAACCGAGGGATGCGCGAGCGCGGAGCGTTCTCCATTTTTTCCCCGGCTTGTTTCTCGATTCCGCGTGATTACTCGCTTTATTACTCCCGACTAAGTCCGGCTATACATGAAGTAGCAGAGTCGATGACAAGATTGTCGAGGATGATACACAAACGCTACGCTTCTCGTCTCGTCTTGTCTCGTCTATTTATTATTTAAGTTTTGTTACTTACACACAGGGCGCGCTGCCTTTTGCGCTCGCTGCACCATCCGGCGCCTTGTGCCACGACCCGCCGCGCGCGTTCTACCCTGGAAATATCCCCATGTGAAGTCGGGAAGTGAGGAAGGCGATCACTTTGTGGTCGTGCAGGTCGCGGCGACTTGACCATTAGCCGTGGCGAGTCCTTTGCCATCGTAGACGGCGCGAACGGCAGCCGGGGGTGAGAGAGAGAGAGAGACAGAGAGAGAGAGAGGCGAGGGAGCCGAGAACTTCACGACCGGTCCAGCTGCAAATATCGTTAACGTCGGGTCGCGGAGCGCTCGCTAGCCGGGCCGGCCAGTAATTTTGCAGCAGTTTGTCGAACAACAACAACAAGAACAAACCGCGCCAAGGCGCGCTCCCTTAACGCGCCGGGGCCAGAGTGCAGCCAATATCGCGACACCGAACATAAACGCCTTGCGCACGCCGAGTATAGCGCGACCGCGGGGGGGGGGGCTCGCGTGTGGGTTCTTTTCTTTTTTGAGACAGATAAAATAACCAGTCCAGGGAGTTCATTGCGTCTGTAAACTTCCTGCGCGCGTCGTTTACCTTAATTACTGCGCGCGGGGCGATATCGGTGGCGCAATTTTGTTGGCGGCGAGATACGGCGGTATTTACAACTTCGTAGTAGTGATTGTTGTAATTTATCGCTGTTAATCCCGAGATTAACATTTTCTATGCTTTTTGTTGCCTTTGTTAATCTTAAGAGGAACGTGATGATTGAACGTTATTTTTACAGATTAATTGTTTCAGATTACCTGTAATTTCCTTTTAGAACAGAGTCAGGATAAGAGACCAAAGACAAGCGAAATATAGGTGTCAGTTAATATTTAAATATAACTGTATGATTTTACATACTCCAGTTTCAATGAACTGTGAGCCGTTACTATCGGATTCAACGCAGCATTGATTGAAACAGAACCGTATCATCGCGCTGTTAAATAATTTAATAAGCACTGATGCTTACTTGCATCTTTTTTTTAAATAAATCATCCCCCTTCCTCCCTTCGTTGCAACTCCAAATAAATGCTAACTTGCATCTATAGGATCTACTGTATATAAGTATATATACTATAGTATGTAAAATCACATAATTATATTTAAATATTAACTAACATCTATTTCGCTCGTTTTTGGCCTCTTATCCTGACTCTGTTATTTACAATACGAACTGGTAATTCATTTAGTTTCTTTTAGAAATAATACATAACATAATTTCCCTTGAAAAAAATATCAGCATTAATAGGTTTTGAATTATATGCGTTTGAAAATAAAATTGGTTGTATAATTATACTTACGAATCGGTCCAGTCTTCCTCAGCTATCTGTACCTAAAAATTGATACAATCGGAAATGTTTAAAACGAATGTATTCGAAACATCTGCAGCCATGTATACAAACAAATTATGAAAATTCAGGTTTTTTTTCTTCAATAAATTGAAACAATTTGGTGAACACCAAAAAAGGGTAAAAATACATTTTAAAGCATTTATTATAATTGCGTAACACAAACGTAAGTTAATTAAAATGCATTAATTAAAATAGAAAATAATTAAATATAAGTAGCAACGACTTAACACACAACGAAATTGTAATTATGAAATGTGCAATTCCATTTCGTGCGTTTAATTATGCATGTGCGCTCGTGAAGTTCAGAGATAATTATTCCGGACGTCTCTGCTCTCTCCGTTTAATCGAGGAAAATATTTATACGTCTACGAAGCGATAACGCGAATAAATATGAAGATTATGTGTGTAAATACTCGAACATGCCGGAAAGAAAATAATGTATGAGAGGGGCGAAGGAGAGAGAAAGAAAGACAGAGAGAGAGAGAGAGAGAGAGAGAGAGAAAGAGAGAGAAAGAGATAGAGTTAGTGTCGATCTCGCGACTTCCAAGTTGTTACGGGGTCGAAGATACTACCGAAGAGGAAATATGAAATTTGTTGGAGGGTGAGGGTGTGTGACAGCCCTGGTCAATATTATCCGCAAATATAACCGAGCTGTTCTCCTGCGCGATATATAACGTGATGTCGTCTTTAAAACTTTCGCCGTGTTTTCGCAATATTCATGCGAGAGAACGTGTAAGAAGAGAAATAGGTATTGCCTATACACACTTGCCACTCAGATGTACAATTTGCTAAGAAAATTTCTATGGATAAAATTGTGTTATTCGCACGCGGCGGAATCAAACTCCGACGTGTGAGCCGGGCGACGTGATTCGACGTTGTACGTGTAATTCATCCAAATATTTGCAAGATTGCTATATTCCCGCAGGACAAGCTCGTGCCTGTATTCCTCCGTATTTGTATGTATACCCGATGTATCGCTTGGTCGGTCGGGGAAATCTAAACTTGCCAGCTCCAGTAGTTCCTCTCCTTGTTGTAAACATCATAGCGGTGAGAAATTTGTTACTAGCATCGCGTTCGGGTTAATTAATTCCATTTTTCGTCCGTGCGCCTCGTCTACGGGACGCACAGGCAAACAAATGTCTACACGTATATTACTATTCGAATTTTATCTTGACGTGATCTTACGTATTGCAAGTGCGATCGATGTTGTACGGCATTTGCGGGAGAAATACAAGCGTCCATTTTTCTTCGCGCTCGCACCGCGTCGTCGTAAAACCCTTTCTCGCGCGCGGGTACGCAGTTAATACCTCGTGCTCTCCTTTGGCAGTCGCGAAAAGGAAAAAAAAATTCCACCGTTGCTCAGAATGTGTTTACGCGACTTGTCCCGCGGCCACGTAAAGGTCGTAAAATCCCCGCGTGCGAAACCGGTCGCACGTATTTTTCGCCGCGGGCGAAATCTCGCGCCCGCACAGTTCCCTCCGCGCGCGCGATGGGGTTGTTCATAAATTTTCTCGCAGACGCCCCGGTATATACGCCCGGTTCGCGAAAATGAAATGCACTCCGGCGAGAGATGGATGATAGGCGAACGATGCTCGGGCTTCCGCGGAAAAGGGTGGCGGAAGGGAGAGCGCCCGTCGATTTTGGCGATGAGAGAAGAAGGAAAGGAAGGGGGGGAGGGGGGCGAGGGAGGGACGGGTTAGGGGAGACCAGCGCGCGATCAGCGGATCGTAAAACTGTTGACAGCTAAAGTTATACGCGCAACAATGCCCGCCGATATTCGCTTATGTGCCGCGAGCCGAACTGCCGAAAGACAGTTCGCGCGACTCTCGCGCCGCGAAAATGAAATTTTTCTACGACGCGAAGGCGTCGTAAAAACCATATATTTTATTAGTATTCTGATTGCAACTGATTTCTAGATCTCAGAATATCGAATGCAAACAGGTCTCATCGCGCACAATTTTTTTTAGGATTATATTATAAAATACTACATCCAAAAATTACTGACTTTTTATCTCCATCTCATCATCAACTTTTGTTTAGATAATATCTTGAATTATTTCTAAATTATTACGGCGATTAACCTCGAGCGATATCGGTTGTGGTTGTGCCAATACGGCCGGTGCTATGTATCGGAATTCTCTTCCGGACGAAGTCCCTTGTTTCACCTGCAAAGTGCGACGAACGGAGAAGAGAGATAGAGAGAGATAGAGATAGAGAGAGAGAGAGAGAGAGAGGGAGAGGCGAGGCAAACTTTTGCGTCCGATCCGCGGTCAGGCGCAGGGTCGGGTGGGTTGCGGGTGGCAGATCTGCAATCCGGAATGGGATCTGTCCGCTCCAGACGTTACTACCCCGCTTATTCCGTCCGAAAAGCGCCACGATTCGCCTTTACTGCCCACGACGAGGAGGAAACTGAGGACACCACCGCTGCCGCCCGTCGTTGTCCTCGTCGTCGTCGCCGTCGTCGCCGTCATCGTCGTCGTCCTAGTCGTCCTTGCCATCGTCGTCGTCGTCGTCGTCGTGATCGTCGTCGTCGTCGTCGTGGTCGTCGTCGTCGTCGTGGTCGTCGTCGTGGTCGTCGTTGTCCGTCGTCCACGCCGAGCAATCTTGTCGTGGACAGTCGAGCAAAACCGGCTTCCAGCACACGCGGAAAATTCACATTGAAACTGTATTTCCACTAACTTGCGGTCTGTGATTGTCCGGTTTCTTCCTCCTTCGCTCGTGTGATCGCTATTTCAGAATGTGCTTTGATTTTAGGTATTTATTAAGAAATATGTGTTCTCTTGATTGACGATCACTTCACAGATCATCATTTACAGATCATTATTTACTTCAATGAAAAAAATTACAACAATGAATTGAATAATTGAATATATATTTAATAAGCGATTATTTTTTTTTGCCTTAATAAATCTAAATATTAATTACTTACATAAAAAAATGTATGCCTTGTATAATTTGCATTATTGTTTATTTGACTCGTAAGGGTCATAAGATATAATTAAGTTTAGTTTCAATCGTATTTGTACTATATTGGATAAAATATGCACAAATTCTTTTTTCTCTTTTTCCTATTTTTATATAATTATATTTCAAACATTTCAAAAATCGTTTTTAGGAATATTTTGTATCTGTCTATATTAATATTGAGTTTCACAGTTTGCAATAGCAATCAAGAGGCGTCGATATTTACGCTGCGTATGGAAATTTATCCAATATAAAGACTTTCATACGGCAATAAAAATGATACATCAGCAAATCATCTCGAGGGTCGCTCGCCCGATATTTTCCACCGTCAAATGGTTGTTTTATAACTCGCGTTATGGATTTATGAAAAAAAGATACGTTGCGCTTCCTCTCTCTCTCTTTTTCTCCTTCTTTCCTCCCGTCTGGCTTCGATCGCGAGATACATAGGGAGACGATTTGAATACAGTCGTCCCTCCTATGATCAGCGAGGCAATGGTTTTATAGCGGGCGCTTCTCTTCTCGCGTATCCTTATGTCTCCCCGACGCTGCCTGCCTCGACAATCGACATCGCGCACGCGGAACACGTAGCGGCACGATATTAGCCTTTCATACGGCGAAGACCTCCCCCGATGCCCCGATCTACATATCCGGTCCTTTGTGTAAAAAGGACTGGCAAACAGAATTTAAGGTTATTTCGCGGGAATAAGAATGGGCGAGCGCGCGAAACGCGCGGAACCCGAGTTTCGTATCCGGTCCACGCGTCAATTTCGAGCGGTGCGCGGGAGAACGCACAGGTCTAGCTATAAGTACATTCTCGTATTTACGCGTCGAAGAAAGCAATCATGGTTGCGCGGGCGTCCTCCTATATACATCCTATATCTCTCACTTTTCTTACCCTCGTTTATCTATCAGCTTCAGAAAATTGACGCAAGCTATCATCAAATGATGATCGACGGTTCCGGTATCGTTATTGTTATGAGACGGCACTATTTATATGAAAAGTGAGTAGAAACACAATTCACTTTCTCCAATTTCTTTAAATATCAAATTATCAGCGTGCCGCCTTATTATATTATATCATGTAACGTAATTTATTATATCATATCATACATAACGTTGTAGGGAAAGATGGGGATCCTTCGTACACGGGGCACATACATACATTCAGTGATTCGGAAAGAATCGCGTATGTTCGGAATACATCTATACATATTTAGTTAGGTGGCCAGATGCCAGCAAAATTTCATATTAGTCGGACTACGTCAAAGCAAGATATTACGTGTTTTAGCGCTGTCTGAGTAAATTTTCCAAAGTATTTGACAAGAAATTTAAGATATTTTTGATTAAGATTATAAACAGAAACAATACTTTTCTAATAAGTAAAATGTCTTAAAATTATATTACTTTAATCATTAATTTTATCGTATTGTTAGTGAATTCTATAAAAAATAGCATAATTATTTTCTTTTGAATTGGGGGTAGATGCGTACACAAGCATGAGGGCATTTTTCATATATATATATATATATATATA
>NW_012026805.1:2055697-2112564 GCF_000956235.1 Wasmannia auropunctata
ATTATTTTAGTTAAACGTTTGAATTTTGAACATTGATTTAAATACTGATTCAAAGAAGTTTATTTTATTAAGTTTATTTTATGCAGAAGTTTATAAAAAATGTTTAATTAGCTACAGACAAGATTGTTTTCATTTAAATTTTAATTGTCAATAAATATTTAGAATAATAATTTTAATGTTTTATGTTTATATCCAAAGCTATCTTATGAGTATATAGGTGTCCTATTACATGTACGAGGCTACCCCGCCTGAGGGGGTTTTCAAGTTTTGTAAAACTCATCTGCATTCTGTTATATATTAATTTATTATTTTAATTGCATGTTTTTATTGTAGCTAGATATCTATACTATTTATTGATACATACTTAAGTAGTGTAAAAGCATTTAACACAGTTTGAGAAGCAAAACTTCCAAAAGCGTACGAAGGATCCCCATCTCCCCCTATCATATTTTACATTACAAGTAAAAATTAATACACGCTAACATGTTAAATAAAAAATTTTTAATTAAAAAAAAATTGAATGAAAAAATAAGCTCCCATTTCTTTCGAAAAAGGGCGAAGGTGGAATATATTAGGATTTCTCCGTCCGTACGATCGGCTTGACGCAATTAGCATTAAGTACCCTCCTTCCGCTACTGCGGTATGGCGATAATTAAATTGACGTCCGGCACGATAACGCACATACATTGTAGCAAATTAAGTCCGACTAATCCACGAACGTGCGAAACGTATCTCGGAAAAGGATTAAAATGCCGGGCCGTACTGATTTTCGTGAGGGCGGCGGACATCTCGGCGATGTTATTAATTAAAAAGTTGGAGGCAGACAAATGGCGCGGACTGACTAGAATCGTCTCGCGCTTACCTCCTCTTTTTCTCTTTCGTTTTTTTTTTGTACAATTTTTTCCATTCTTCCACTCGCGTTCCCCCGCGCGCGCGGCGCGGGTAGTTGGGTAATTGATACGAGAGAGCGCGAGTACCGGATCCCGCCCCTCGTTCCAAACTATTTTGCACACTAGCGAAATCCGAAATCACGTATATACATTAAATATTCGAGTAATTCGTTATGTTCAGAACTTTCGACCGCCTCGTCCGTTTTCTCTCTTTCCTGCAGACAGCTGGAATTTATCCTAACAAATGTTTCCACCGCGCTTAACCCCCATCACCCGTAATATACGATAAACATTTCCCTCTCACGGTCGCGAGAGGGACGGAAAACTGTGATGAAAAATATTTATGCGAAACGGTGGAATTGCTACCCCACTCGACCGTGATATTCCACTTGGCATCCATGTGACCACCGCGTGACGGTGGTAAAGGAGAAATGTCGAGATTGCAGTGAATCATACTTTCAATTGTTCATTCGGTTTCCTTTTATTTCTTTTTTAATTCGACATCCGCGAACGTGCAGCACTACTTACGACAAGTGGCCTTAGAAATTTGAAGCGAAGCCGGGATATCGTTCCTCTCTCGCGTTATCCCCGAGATGTAAATTCTTACCTCCGTGTATGATGATGTAATTGACGCGAATCGATCTGAAGGGATATCTGCGCCAGCTAGCGAGAGGGATGCGTGTAGACGCGTGCGGTATGCGTGAGACGCACGCAGATCATACGCATCGTCGGTTTTAGTGCGTTATAAATCGGCGTGTCGGTCTTCTTGGCGCCTCTTTCTCTCTCTCTCTCTCTGTCTCTTTTCGTCGATGTCGTCGTCGTCGTCGTCGTCGTCGAGATCGATGAGGATTTCATGGTGCTTAGTCGGCGTTTAGACCCGCATGGCGGGCCCCCATACAGGATACAGTCTTCGTACATTTGCTTAATAACGTAAACACTTTAATCTTCAACATCGGCAAACACCTTTTCTTCTCGCATCTCTCTTTCTGGAAATAGATTTTGAGTGGCTGATCAAGAGTCAGATCCCGCTAATTTTCATCCGCGTAATTCGATTTACGTCCCGATTATTGTCCTATTTATTCTAATAATATTATAATAACAGACTCTTCTCATTTGTGCATTTGATTGCTTAAAATGAAAAAAGATTAATTATAAATATTATTATTTTATTACATTCAATAATTCAACAATTGAAATGTAAACAGTCTAATAGAAAGTTAATAAAAGCAATTATTAAATTGCTTGTCAATTGAAATTGTGATATTACGACTTAAAATTAGCTTCAATTTGAAACTGTATTTCAAGATCGATAAATAATCGATATGCAGTTTGCATGAACTGAAAATTGTAAAAAATTTATGCAAAAAAATTATTAGGTACCACATCCGCCTTGAATATGCCATAGTTTTTCTTTGCTTATTTGCTTGAATCTTATGTTTTCTTGATATATTTGTATCTTACTCTTTGTAACATGTTGCCTGAATGTATTGGTTATATTAAATTTTAGTTGCTGTTTTATTATTAGACGAATATTAAAATAAACTGAATAGAATAAGTATATTGTTGGAGATATTGCGTGACAATCCGCGACCATCTTTGCAAATATAGAGCAGTGCCACTCTTGCGATCAGCATTGATCATTGCCACCGCGTCCGTGTCAATTCTCATTCCTTGTACAACGGATCAGTTCGTTGTGCCGGGCTCTCACATATCCGGAATACCAAATCGATCCTCGAATAGCCAGCCGAGTTCTGGTCGGGTAGTTTAAGTCAAAGTTTTAATCACTATCGACTTCGGGACATCTCGCATCCCCCGGGACTTACGGATCCGTCGGAATGAGATCGAGAAAATGAACAGCTACCAAAGTCAGAATTATCATTTGGATGTTTAGCCGTTCGTATCTGCTTATAATTAATAAATCGTTATATGTGGGCATCAGCGCTTCTTTTTAAAGAAATCGTTTTCATCGCTTATGATTAATTTCATGTATCTGATAATGAATTCATTATTTTAGGAAAATTGTAATTGCAACAGATAGATATATTCTTCTTAGATTTAAATAAATTTTAACATATAAGGGAATTGGTATAAAAAGAAAACTTTATTTTAGCCAGTGCATAAATTTTAGATTTTTTAAAAGATTACGATGTGATACCTTTTATGTATGTATATATAAATTTAAGAAGAGTATTTATCTTTTGCAATTATTATTTTTCTAAATTAATGAATATCTTATATACATATATAAAATCTATAAAATTAATATCTATAAATTATATAATCAAATATATATACATATATATATATATATGTGTGTATATATGTATATATATTTTTTAAACCGATGTACCAATATAATTTAAAACATGTATAATAAACATATTTAAGAGAATATTTGATTATATAATTTATACATATATATAATATATAAAAGAAGACTAGCTGCAATGTACAATCTCCCTGCTGCAAAATGAAAATACGGAACGAATACACGAAACCTCGGCGCGTAGATTAGGAAACGAAGTTTCAGCCGGAAATACCGATGTGCGCCGGATGAAGCGTGAGCGTGAGGGGTCGGTGGGCCAGATTAATTGATACCATTACGTGGAAACTGAGAGGGAGAGAGAAAATCGAGATAGGATGTGAAGGAGCATGTGAAGGTATAAAAGAAAACAGATGCACAGAGAGATGGGGTAGAATCAAAGTTGTTGGGCCGGGAAGGGAAATGCAGTTGCGGTGTCGACGAAGCGAGGTTGCTGGGCGGAACCGCGTCGGGGCAGCAATTGAACATTTGGCTAATGTGTTTTTCCATTCAGAAAATTGGACATTTCAAGCGCTCACGCGCTGTGACTGGTTTAAACTCGATACGCCGAATTAATTGAATTTACTCTTCAAACTCGACATCCGCGATCTCGCCCGGTCCCGAGTTTATTAAGCGTTTCCTGTACGAAAGTATATTCGCCGAAGATGAATGTTTAACGATTCGAATTCTAAAGTAAGAGCCGGTTATTGACGCGTATAGAGCTGCCCTTTATAAAAAACAACAAAATTAAATATTAGCGCGTGTAATATGATCGTGTCCAATTTAAAGCAAATTTTTTAGTTGTTAAAATATGTTTGGAATTTCTTAGGAATAACAGTTTTTTACGAATAAAAATATAAAGAGCAAACCACTGAAAGTATATTCATGGAAAATCTCTCTAAATTAGTTGTTCAGAACCGGCGTTAAAACTGTAGATTCCGTATATCTGTGTAAATTGTAAATAGCGCATGCCACAGAAATACGAGGGATCACCACGCTTCTGACAATAGGCAAAGGACTTGAATATAAAAACATAAACAGCTTGATATGTCAGGCAAAAATCATAATGATGATGACTAGTCCCGTTGGGGTGACGAATAGTTCAGTGCGCGAGCGTGTCGATTCATAATCGCCACATAATCTCGGATTCGATCCCTCGCCCCACATATGCCTCAATTTTATCAGATTTATTAGAATTATAACTATATACCATTTCTTTCTATACATTTCCATCCATTTGACTCTTTAATGATGACATAAAAAATATAATTATGAGTTATAGATTAGTTACGTTGTAGAAGAGTCGAGTATACGCTCTTTTTTGGTATACAGACCTCAGTAATTTTGGGAGGGCGGGTCTAAACTCTTAGAATAATATAATACACAACAAACATGAAAAATAAAATTAATACATGGCTGAAAGCTTAATACATATGCGCAATTATGTGTATAAAATCCGCGTCTTTTAACTAAACTATAAACTTGTTAAACCTCTTTAAAAATATGATCTATCATCTTTATTATTGATTTTCAGATAATATTTGAGAAATTAAAGAATGCTTAAAGAATATTTTGAAAATTACATGTCTCATAAGTTTTCCTAAGCGCGGTTTGACGCTTGCACAAATAGTCTAATACTTTTGACTGAAATTTGGTAAGGTGTTCTTGCATCGAACGGGTAATTCGTTACAAAATGATACGTACATTGTCCTGCACCGTATCGTGCCGTTACACTTCCGTGCCTCTCGCGCGAGGGGTCTTACGGGAGGATTTCACGCGTTCTGGCCGCGTGCCATCGTTTCCGTCTCCAACCTCGGACATCTTTCCGGCTGCGGTCCTTGCCGACCGTATGGAACGCCGGCTTCCTCCGGCGTTGGCGCGCGGAACGAGTTTAATTCGACCGCTCTAAGAAACTGGCTGCGGTCGCATTCCTCAGGCAAGTTCCTGATTGTATGTCCAGCGCCGTCGGGGGAGTTCGCGCGTTCCCGCCGCGGGGACGGTCACCGCTCTCCTACCGGCGGCCTGACCACCAGTATTTATGTCCACAGGACATACAACCGGGGGTATCCCGAGTGTTCCGGGTAGTTTCTCGGACCCGCGTCCCGCTGGCCCGCTAATGGTTATGGTAATTACCGGTCCTAATTGCGAGCAATGGAATTACGAAATATCAAAGTTCGCCGCGACAATGCTCGCGTCTACTCACGCCTGTTCCTTTCACTGCACTAAAGGTTGCCAGGGCCGCGATCGGTAAGAAAAGAGTTAATTTGGTTTAACGATCGACACTTGGAGTTTCAAACACACAGAAATTATCATGCAAAATATTGCATGGCAACATTAATAGTAATTGATAAATATTGAAGAAAAATATTTCTAAAAATATATAGAGTACTGAAGGGTAATTTGAATAGTGGGGTAATTTGGATAATAGCAAGCGCATTTGCAAGGATTTCCGAAAAATAAGAGATTTTAAGACACATTTCATTATATCAATGTCTGATATAATCTGATATCAGACATTGATATAATGAAATGTATCTCAAAATCTTTTATTGTTCTGAAATTCTTGCAAATGCTTACTATTATCCAAATTACCCCACTATTCAAATTACCCCGCTGTACCCTATACACATAAAATATCTACGCTTCTTAATAATATCTTTTAAATATTTAAGACAAGAATAGGATTATGGCGTTTTATTTTCTGCGTACAACGACTGTATACATTTGATGCAGTATTTTGTAATTCCACTTAAGTGATGTGTAGAGTATGTGAGACTATCCGACAGATAAAGCAACAATACCAGACGCGAGTTACTCCGACTCGTTAATCGGCCAATCCGTTGCTCATTGTAATCACATTCGTTGATTTCGAGGCGTGTTTCGTAGGCGTGCGTACGCCCGCTTCGTTACGGTTCTTTCTTCGGCCGGTGCGCACCGGACTGACCGGCGCAAAGGTAAAAGTTGAACCGTCGGAGGCGCCTTGATGTGGTTATCGCACCCGGGGAAATCCGGCTCTTTACCTCCCGGAGGCCGGCTAAATTGGCAAATATTAAAATTCTTTCGATGCGGAAGGAGCGTGTACAATGGCTCGTGAAATGCAGGAACTCTCGACGTTTCCCTCGCCCTACCGCGGGGGCGGTTGCCCGCATTTAAAACCTCCGCCGAGTTTTTCCTGTGCTTTTCTCCGCGCTCGATCTGAAAATTTCGTCTGATTACTTTATTGTTCTCCGAACGGAACCGGCTTTCGTTCGTCCGATACTGCCGTGGATTTTATATTTAACAGTCGCAAGCTGGGATTACGAATGTCCGCTTTCGTTCTTGATCGAATTACTTATTATAATCGAGAGGCTCAATTAAAAAGCTGCTGAATTAAATTTGTGAATATTTGAGTTAAAAGTGCCACAATATACGTGGAATACCAATGAATTTAGACAACGCTGTAAATGTGTTACAGCAATTTTATTATTTAACGCTTGATATTTTTGCTAAAATTTGATTATCTGTATTTAACTTTATTTATATGTCCATGTTGCAAAACATTGATTCTAGCAGACATTTACTCTGCACGATTTTTCTTCGGGACTAGAATGTATATTCGATTGTTGAAAAAGAGTTAGTGCCGGAAGAAACGATTGAGCTTTCGCGAAACATTGCTTTTGGAACATGACACGACGTGTTCGCAAATGGATTAATTTCCATGAATTTTTAACGCTAGCTCGGGCTGAAAATGAAAAAAGTTTCTTGCCGGTCGCTGTAATTAAAACGCCTTATACGAGGCAAGGAGACCTTACAGACAGCTTTGTTAATCGAGCTGGAGGTGCTCTCGCGTCATTCGCTCGCCTAATAAAAATTAACGGCGAGCAGGTGCAGGGGTTGCGTGAAGGGTTGGGCAGCCTCGTTTCGAGGCGGCCAAAGGGTTGCTCTCACGGCGAGAGAGAGAGGGCGGGCGCCAAGAAAAATTATAAAAATAATCTGGCCGAGGAGGGGGCAGTCAATTGGGGTGGAAAACTTGCGTAACAAGCAGTCCCGAGGAAATTGCGGGAAAAACCGTTTGCCACGAACGGACGACAGCGGCTCAGTGCGGAGAGAGGCCGCTCGGTTGAACCCTCTCTTCCATTCCTGACGGTGGGAAGCGAAGAAAAATAAACGAGTCGAGCACGACGGGAGTCAACCGTGGAAATAATAATATTAACGTTACGTAAGAAAGGCAGAGCACCGTCGACATCTTTGAAGTTTCGCGGTTTCGGAAACGAGAGTATCTCCCCATCGAGTTATCTGCAAGATTATGTATCTAAAGAGATATTTCCTAAAATACATATACGATATAAAGTATATATTGATTTCAATTTTTAATTTAATATATATTTTAAATTGTTGCATATAATATTTGATAATATCTAATATTGTAGTTCAGTTAGTTAAAGTAATAGCTAAATTAGTAGCTAGTAGAATTAAACAGAATATTATATTATGTATAATTTTTATTACTTAATATTAATACAACATATTTTTTTATGATTATTTTTATTGGATAATTTGGCGAACAATTTTTTATTAATGGGTCAATTCTACGCACAATAGTAAGGCTCGCATTAAGCTGTTCTCGTAAGATTTGTAAGAACTTATGACTGGAATTGTAATTCTATGCGTATCGTAAGATGTATGATTATTCGTATAAATATCTACGATTTCTCGTAAATCTTACGACTAGGAAGAAGTTGTCTGTAAAGATATTGCATAAAATTATAAGTATTCAGTCATACATTCATTCTTACAAGTCTTACGAGAACAAATTACAAGCATTACATGACTTTACTTAGAATTGACCAGTTAATCTGAGAATTTTAGAAAGCATACGCACACAGACGGGCCGATCATTTTATTAATATTTTACACACGTATGTAGAGATAAAGCAATTTCAAATCGATTAGTGCGTAGCTACTCGTTTCCCGTGTCTTTATGCGTCCGACATTAACTGGGTCAGTGGAGCGTATAGACGCGTGGCGCGACACGTCGCGCTTCCGTATTTGCCGTGCGTGCGAGCCCCGTCGCGTGAAGTCTTTATCGATTTTATCTTCGGCCTCGCGCGCCGTAAGGCCACGCTATGAAATATACCTAATTCGGTCGAGCCAGCCGGAAGGAGCGCGTGCGAGCTCCCCGGAACGATCCGACAAGTAGCTATTTACGTGCACTATCGTGCCTCGCGAGGCGAGATGGGAGAGGCGCAGAGAGTGTCGGTGAGCAAGAGGTGGAACGGGATGGGGAGGACGGGAGGAGTGTCAGCCACCCCAATTCGTACGCTAGCTGGCTTAAACGGTCCTCGCTTAATACGACACAAGAGGCTAATCTTAAAAAATTCTGGCCGAGATAAGTCCTTTCCGGGGGGGAGGCCGCGAATCTCCCTCGCCCTTCACTCTCTTCAGCCATCCCAGGCAGTTACGGAGCTCCCGGAGCGGAGCAGATTGAGCCGCCGCTCTTCTTTTCATTAGCTGATAACTGGATTCCGGGATACGCCTGGCCTACGAACGACACGTTAACCTTTCGCGTAACTACCGCCGGAAATATTACCGGAGAGACTACCGCCACACTCTACCGCCTCGCCGAATTAACATATCTTGATAAGACCGCCTCGATGTTGATATATAAATTTTGTTCCCGAAACTTCGAACGGAAGATGGCGAATGATAAATCGCGAGGTTGTTTCGCGTTAATCTTCAGATATATGTCGACTTAAAATGATCTTTCTTTTAAAAATGTGCATCTTTAAAATAATCTTCGAAAATTTTTAATTTTAATTGCATCTATTTTGTGATTATCCCAAGGAGAAATAATGGGTTTATACACGGAAAGAACAATTTTGCTGGCTCCAGATCTGAAAATAATTTTTGTTTAATAATCAAAATAATTTTGTGCGAATGTCAAAATGATTGCTAGAATATCAAAACGTTTTGTAGCAATGCTTATCAGTTTTAACAAATTATTTTGATGATTCAACAAAAAATTATTTTCAAATCTGTATTCAGTAAAATTTTTAGACCTTTCAACAAAATCGTTCTTTCCGTGTATGGGTGTAGATATAGATTCGACTATATATAGACATCGGATTGATTTTTATAGACCGTTTCTTCCTGGGATATGACAATTACACCAAGTATACTATTTTTTTGAAAAGTAAAATATGCACGGAAAGAACAATTTTGCTGAATCCAAATCTGAAAATAATTTTTGTTCAATAATCAAAATAATTTTGTACAAAAGTCAAAATAATTGCTAGAATATCAAAACGTTTTATAGCTATGCTTATCAGTTTTAACATTCCAACAAATTATTTTGATGATTCAATAAAAAATTATTTTCAGATCTGTTTTTAGCAAAATTTTTAGACCTTTCAACAAAATCGTTCTTTCCGTGTGCATTAGAGAAGTGACTAAATTGATTAACTGTATACGGAAAGAACGATTTTGTTGAAAGGTCTAAAAATTTTGCTAAAAACAGATCTGAAAATAATTTTTTGTTGAATCATCAAAATAATTTGTTGGAACATTAAAACTGATAAGTATTACTATAAAACGTTTTGATATTCTAGCAATCTTAGCATTTTGACTTTCACACAAAATTATTTTGATTATTGAACAAAACTTATTTTCAGATCTGTATTTAGCAAATTAGCATTTTTAGACCTTTCAACAAAATCGTTCTTTCCGTGTGTCACAGTAAGTACGTGAATTAGGAATAATTTTTATCAGAATTTTAAGATTAACTTTTTTAGGAAAATGGCTTCAATTTTTCTTGGAACTTTTCCTCTTCTCTCTTCCTCTTTCATAACGTCGAACTCTGCTCGAACGAGGTGTCGGTGACCGACTGACGCAATATTAGTCGCTTGGTCCCCGTCATCTGCGAGAAGTGCTCAAAGAGATATCCGCGAAACAAGTTTTCCCGCAATTTTCCTTCCTATACTCACGAGGACCCCCTGGGAAAATCTCTTCTTCTCCCACTGCGTCTCTCTCTCTCTCTCTCTCTCTCTCTCTCTCTCTATCTCTCTCAGTTTCTCCCGCTTTTGCGGTCCGAGCAGTCAAAGTATCTAGAGAGAAAGAGAGAGATATATGAAGAAGGCACCCCCTGGAAAGATGACCGCGTCGGGCCGCTGGCTATAATTTCATTAGCTACCACGAGACAAATGAGCGACTATTGTGAGATGCGCCGGTTGGTCGGAAGATTTTCTCCGTTTTCCCGCTCGTACGAAAATATAGTAACGATGCTCGGTCAAGAGCATAATAACTAATAATTCCGAAAGACTGTACGTCCGTTCGAAATTAATTAGAATCATCCGTGAGGCAGATGGGACAAACTCCTTATGATCTCTTAGATACGATATATCGTATCTAGTGATGCTACTATGATTGTAATTTTTCTAGCAATATTATTTCCCATTTATTAATTGGCTACATTGCGCAAATTAAATTCGGTCACTATTTACACGAAAAGGAAAAGGCTGAAAGTGCTAGAGAAAATGTGATTCGCTCGATGTTTTTAATTAAATACTCGAGCAAGATGAATCAATTGATAGTTAGAGTACGATTTCCCTGCGGGCGCGTTAATTCAGGTCTCGCAAAACACCGAGCGTTACTTGTACTTCTTCATGCCGCCGCTCTTTCGCCTTCTTTTTTTCCTTCTTTTCTTTCCTTTCTTTCTCTTTCTTCCTCGTGCCGGCTGTTTGCACTGGTAATTACCGGCGCACGAAATACGTCGCAAGAAAAACATTAATATCAAACGACGCGGCTGCCGACAGTGCAAATAGAGGATCTTAATGGTGAGCCAACTTTCGAGCAGACTCGAGGAGGAAGGTAGGCGTGGAGAGTACAAGATGGAAGATGTGGAGGGACACCTTTCAACCCCTTGCTACCCACGTACCGTCTGTATCGCGCGCTCGCCTTCATCGGGGACTTTCTTCGTAACTAACGATATACTTCCCTGCGGTTTAAGGAGACATTTTCATCACGTGTTTCTGCTTCTCTTTTCTACAGAAGGTACAGAAATCTCCGCTGGATTTTGAGATTGAAGTGTACTGCTGCAAAAGGAAGAACACGGAGGTCCTTCCATTTGGCAGGGGAAGCGTTAAATCGTGCGCGCGGGCTCTGTAATTTTCGAGCGAGTTTTATGCCCCCTCCTCGTCTAGAATTTTGTCGTGTGACCACGTTGATAATTCTTTCTTCCCTTCTGCCGTTCGTACTGTCCTCCACTCGTACGCACTCCCCTTTGCTTTCTGTGAGAAGTGATTCATATTTTTTTTTCGGCATATTGCTACCGAGGCTGAGTGCCTGGCCCTCGCTAAGGAAGGTTGGGGCTTTGTCCAATTAAGCGTCCGAAAAGCCAGTCTTTTCGACTGGCAACGCGCGAGCGGCTTCGCATATTTCTGTCTGGAGAGGCGAGAGAAGGGGGGGGGGGAGGGAGAGAGAAAGAGAGAGGACAAGGAAGGGAGATGATGTCACCACGTCGCTGGAAAAGAGGAAAAACTCTTCTTCCTGATGATTGCCGCCACGATACACCCTCCCCCTTGGTGTCCTTTCCTGCCCGCCGTGCCGCCCCTCTCCAATATTCACTTTTTGACTCGAGTATTTCGTCGGACGTCCCAAGTTATCAGCAATTAGCTCAATAATTTCCTGTCGCCCGACGGTTGACAGCTCGTCACTTTGACGGTCCTTCGGCCGCCCTCCGAAAAAAATTCCGATCTGGAATCTCCCGTTTTTCTCCTTTACGCGCGATCCTTAGCCCTATATTAAAGAGTGGATTCGCGAAAACGCGAGAGAATGATTTTTAAAACGTTCCTCTTTCGCATTACGGTCGCATTGTGATTTTTCTATCGCAGGAAACTTTATATCCTGAGCTATTATATATTCTCAATCGTATCCTTGCCGACTTTTATTATTCGCAGATGCTAATTAGTCCTCCTCTATGATAAAGTTTTAATCCTCCCGTACTTACGCACCGTGAGCGTGAGTGTACCGGGGACAAAGGAATTGTCAGAATGAGCGAGGAGAGCCTCTTTATTTCATCGGGTTTAGGAGAGGAGAGGAGAGAGAGAGAGAAAGAGAGAAAGAGAGAGCGAGCCGCGGAACTGCCGTCGGGCCGGGGTATTAAAACTCTTGGAAAGTTTCGCGACGACGCGCGCCAGGTGACGTCATTATCGACTCCTCTGTCTTTCGCGCCCCCATCATCGCCATCGCCGTCCGTTCATTCCTTCCTATACCCTTGGTCGCCGAGGTCATGGGACTTTCGGCGGTGTTAGCGCTCGGATAGGTAATGTGACGCGTGTCTTCCCGGCACTCAAGCTAGACTCGCCGCGGCAGGCTCTGAACTTGGCTTGAGTGCCAAGTTGCCTCGGGTATTAAGCGTATTAGGTACAAGTGGTTTCTGACTGGAGAGGGCATCGGTCATTAGCATGGATAGATTCGAAGGTTATTAGCCATTACCGCCATTAGGCGGCTCTTCTCGGTCGTCCGGACGTCCTCCTCGTTGTCGTCGTCGTCGTCGTCCTCGTCGTCGACATTATCTAGCATTGTCAGTTTCTATCAAAACCGCCGGCGAAACTTCGCCGTGGCCCTTTTCGGGATACATATCAAGAAACACTTACACCATTTTCTCGCAACTAAGTTAATCTATACAAGAGTTCTCTGTAATCATTTCTGCTAGAACTCACTCGACACGTGTTGTCACTGTAAACAGAAAATTGTTAATTTCTTTTATCACAGCTATTGTTTTCACGCTAATATGACTTAATAATCGTTCGCGAGATAAGAATTTTTTGTTAGTGAACAATTTGTCGTTAGAATTTTGAAAGGATTAATCTTGAATGCTTTATCATATATGAAAGTGGAACATAGTTTCTTTCGACATCTCGTATAATGTACGCTCTTTCCCCCTTTTTCTTTTTACGCGATTAAAAGCAACCGCTTTAACGTCTGCCTCACATGCGCGGGGAAAGCCGCGATCCATTTCCGCGAGTCGATGTTTGCCGGATGGAAAACTTTGCCATCAAAGACCGTGGATCTGACGTCGTCGTTCACCGCGTGCCATGGCTGCGGATGCTTCTATACCAGCGCGGCGCGGCGGCACGCTGGCGGTCCTCGGCATAGGAAACGGAGAAGATGAGGACCGACGGATGTTTGGTACGTTGCGGTGTTGCCTCATATTGGATTCTGGCGCTCTTCCTCTCCCCTCCTCCCCCTCTTCCTTCTTCTCTTCTCCCTCGTCGTTCTCCGAAGATGAAGGTGAGGTATCGTCCTCCAGTAGCAGCGAGCCCGGAATTAACCGCAAGGGAGATACTCCTCCGGGACTAATCACGCGCAAGTTCTCTTGTCATTCGCCAAGATTGATTTTAGGATTCTGACGCGGAAAATAGTTCGCCGTCGCCCGAGGTAGCGCTGCGTAATTTAACCCTTTCCGCGGTCTGCGGAAAGCCATTTTCCCAATGTCGCAGTGATAATGTCTTACTTTGCACATCGATATGAACCATTTCTCATTATTTCCCACATAATTAGACGTGGAAGAGCGTTTCGTTATGATTTCATCGAATCTTAAATATTAAAATGAATTTAAATGAGAATTCACTTATACAATTATTTTATTCTAAGAATGTTACGATCAATTACGACAACCACTGAATTGCGTACATAAAAATATATAAATCAAAGATATACGGATCGTATTTGAATTAATTAAAGTTACAAAATGTCATGAATATTTAGAATATAATTGTAAATTATCAAATTGTTTTAATATTCACGACTTCGACGATAACTTGAACGTCGAGATTTATATGCGACGTTTTAGCGCATTTATGTTCAGGAGAGTCTGGCTTTCAAATTACACGGTCCCGGAATTGACAAGAATACGCAAGCATCCGGTGAAATACCGAGGTTATACGTGCGGCCCGCGGTCCCATAGGAATTCGTCATCCTCCATGGAGTTTGTCCATCGAGCGGATACCGCCGGATGAACGTTCCCCGCCAAATGCTCGGTTATTTGTGTGACAAACGAGAGACGTCAGGGTCGCGCCACCCCCGGTCCGGCCGTCCCCGTCCAGTTCGTCTCCCCCTCGTTCTTCCCTCGCCTCCACTTCCTCTCCCTCCCTTTCCCTCCCTTCCTCCTCCTCGCCCCCGCGTGCTGCACGTAGTTCGCGTTTAATCCATTGATTAATTCACTTCGTTACCGCGTCCTTTATGATTAGTTGGCCCTTTACTGCCATTTTCTCTCTTGTACATACGAGCTGGAACTAATGCGGTCAGCCTCTCTCCCGCGCGCGCGCGCGCGCGCGAGCTTTCCGCCCTCTTCTTAATATAACCCCGCTGTTCCGGACTAATCTTGCTGATACTTGCCATAAGAGTATCTGGCATGAGGAGCGAGCTTGACAAATAGGATACCGATTAGACAGGAAGCAAGGGAATTAGCGACGTATATTTTTACACTGAGAGAAAAGTGTTCAGCAGGTATTTGTGACTATTTCATGGTAAAATAATTATAGTTAGAAACTCCACTTTTATAATTACTGCTATAATGTTAGTAATAATAATTATATTTATAGTTCTACACAGTCAAACAAATATATAGTCGGTACTGAAAATGATTATGGTTAAATTAATATAGTTAAATTATGGATAAATTACAACCATTTTTTTTCTCCCTATCACAGAGAAAACGATTTCTTTGGATTTAATAAATTTTATTATATTCAAACAAATTTGTTATTTGGAATAGTCTAAACAAATCAATGTTTGAATCAATAAGTACGATGGTTTGAATTTGAAGCAATGTATATCTTCATCTTAAATAAATTGCACAGAACAACTCATATCAAAATATTTTACTATATAAATAAATTATTTGATTCGTTGTTCGTATTTATTGTAATCAAATAAATAGGAATACGAAATCTAAAGAAACCTTTTTTTCTGTGTGTATATATTTACAAAAAATAAATATTTATTTTACAAACACAAAGCTTATGATAAAATCTATTAAAATAGCAATTTAAAGTAGTATACATATAATAATTTAGGCATTTTTACTATAATTATATTTTAATATAAAGACTTTTATGTATATGTATGTAATATACATGTAACTTGTATACAACATTAATCAAAACGTAACTTTGTAAGAATAGTAAGTAGGAAGATATTCTTCTCGCGAAGATGACATAGAAACGACCGCGATAAAATAGCGGATTATATTAAATCCCAATTCGTCATACTGAAGTGATTCGTAAACTCGGCACAATCTGATGTTCTCACAAGCCATTTTTCTAACGGTCGCGTTATAGACCGTTTTAGTCTCCGTTTTACGACCAGTCTTTTCAGCGGCGTTAAAGAGATATTCGATTTTATATAGCCGCGAACACCACACAGTTCGTCCTTTACGTCCTTCTTACGATTCGCGTAGAACGTTCGCGCCGGATTAACTCCGTTTTCGAGATTAGTCACAAAATAGTTTGTCCGACAACGCTCGGAAAAGCTTTACCTTTACGCGCTGCCGACATCGAAATCGCAGTGAAAATTGGAACGAAATACGAGTACATCGTCGGTCGATCGCGATCTCGTTAGGCCTGCAACTTAGGTGGTTCGCCTCGATGTCTTAAAGCGCCGCGCGAATCAGCGTTCGCGGGAATAAATTTACCGAGGAGGAGCGCTCTGAAAGCAGTTTGCTATGACCATATTCCGCAAAGTGCTGAACTATGAGAGAAGTTCACAAACGAACGGGCTACTGGCCCCGGCGACTGTGCCATCGCTCGGGAATCTTTACTATTATTTCGTAATTAAACGTAGCATTCCGCGCAAGTTTAGACAAAAATCCTCAAATTGTTCGCCGCTGCAACCGCTCGAATCGCGTCCATGCCAGTTATGGCAGATGGGGGGGGGGGAGTAAGAGAGGTCCGACCGTAACGCCGTCGCGCGAACTTGTTTAACGGGGCCAAAGAAACTGGGGGCGAACTTTCGCAGTTTTTACGCCACGGGGCTCAGTCCGACTTATCGAGCTTGAAGCGGAACAAAGTTCAAAGCTACGTTATCTCACGGGGTGGGTATTGTTTTGAGCCCGTCCCCGCCCGAACCCGCGCGGTTCGCGTTCGCGGGTCTAAATGCTCGTCGTCATCTTCGCGCGACTTTGTCCGATAATTTTGAAAACTTCGGGATTCCCTTAATGTCTGCCGCCTTGTCGGTGTCGTCTTCTTGCGTCTGCCACGATTGTGCAGGCAGACAACCGGCGTCTTGTTTGCAATCAGTTACAGTATTTTTATGACCCAGTGACGGAATGGGATAACGGAAAACGTGATCGTGCTGAATTTCAATATCGAACATAACGTCAAGCTGTAAAAGCCATCAAGAAGGAACATGGTATACCGCATTTATATTGGAAAAACTTAATTAAGTGCGCGAATGTTTATGGCGAAACGAGCAACTCGTAAGGGAGTGTAATTACAGTGTAAAGATTAGCAGGAGATTTGAAAAGCTCATTTTCTTTGCTTAATTTTCTTTTTAGTAGCAAAATCCTTTTCAAATGCAGTATTCTTTTAGTATATTTATATAGTACATTTATTTAGTATATTTGTATAGTAATACTTTTAATAAAGATAAATACATCAGTTTTGTAGCAGATTTTTAGGGAGTGATCCTTTTGAAATTTTTTATGCGATTCAAATTTGTCTTGCAAAAATCGTTCCTGCTTCTCTTTTTCATTTTAATGGTTCAATATTTATGGTAAATCGGTGATATGACGCGCGCGCTGCTTCGTAACCGAAAACAAGATAAATCAGCTTCTTTCGGATATTTTTATACAAGCCACAAGAACAGATCAATATCGAGAACTGCGCCGGCATCAATCAATTTCGCGTCCGTACTCGGTAATAATGCAACTTCCACATCATGGAGCAAAACCGTCGTTGTAGAGTGACCCGCGCCTTTCTCTCCCCCCCTGACGTGTTGTCACCCTTTTGTCGGGGTTGCTCCTTCTTCTCCTTGCAGTGCCCGTCGTCGTGTGAGACACGCGGATGCATCCAGAAGGCGGACATCTCGCGGGACGTTCCGCGTGATGCGAATACATATCGGTTGTTTACGCGCCGCGCTATTTTCGAAGCGATACGTCAATCCGATATTTGGGAAACTTTTGTATCCCGTCGCGCGTGGAGCGACGGAGAGAGAGTGAGAATATAAGAGAGCGAGAGGGGCTCCGTGTTTGGTACGGAAAGCAAAGAGATACCTCTCCGAGTTTCCGTCCTTCCTGCAAAAGGCGATCTTCTCTTCTCAAACGAAATCGATTCTGATGCGGAGCAAGCAGGAAGCACCAGCAATAAATCTCAATGGTCCGTGGAAGTATCTATTTCTTCTTGCCCTTCCGCGCTCTACGATTTTGACATCGCGGGGGATCGGCCCGAGAGAGAGATGCAAATGCGAAATGTAATTCTGAACGATGCGACTACGCGTAATTTTACTGGTGAACTTAAACGAAGTCTTGGCAAACTATAGACTCGTATTCGGGTAATAGCTAAAAATAAGAGCTAAAAAATTAATTTACGAAGGATATTTTGTAAGTTTAAATGCTTTAAATAATTTTTATATTTCATGATCTTAAAATACTATAAATCTCAAAAATTATAATTTATAATTTACAATTATAATCTTTACATGTACAATGAAATAAAAATTATTTAAATTTGCAAAACAAAATGTCTTTTGCAAATTGGTTTTCTAAAAATATGAAATATATATAAAATCTATATAATTGCTATTAATTACTCAGCGATTGTTATAGTTATCAATTTAAAATAACATAATAACCAAGAAATAGCTTATAATAAATTATTATATCAGAATAATTTGCAATTACTATTAATAACATTTCATTTTTTAGTATAGAATTTAGTATAGAATTTTCTTATCAAATCTGAAATAAAACCATATTTTAATTTATATAATATTATATTACACTATATTTTATATTATATTATCCCATCATTGGATTTAAGTACAATGAATTACATATAAAAAATTGATATACTATTGATATACTATTTAATAATATATCTGCTTTATATACATATATACATATGTATATATTTGCACATGAATATATGTATAGATCAAAAAATTAATTAATGTGTAACTTTTTTTTATTTTACTTTTGACATTTATATAGAAATAAATATCTCGAAAATATTTTTGGAAATCTCAGCTATTCTGACGCTGATCATGGATGCAGTCGGGAAAAAAAACGCCAACAATGAACCTGTCGCGAAACATCCACGGAACTATTAAGGAATCCCGAAAAATCCCGTGTCAGGACGCTGAAGGTATATCGTTAAGCCGCGCTTTCGAGAGGATCCGCGCACATGAATAAGCCGTTATGCCGGCGCTAGTTTGATAAATCGTTTCATATGTGATAGAGAAGGATGTAGACGGTGGAAAGATACACGGTGAATGAGAAGGACGAAGGCAGAATTCGGGAACGTGCGAGCGATGACTATCGTCGGCTTAGCCGCGATAGAAGTCTCTTTCTCCACCCCCCTCTCCCTCTCACCCTCACCCCCTCTCCTTTCCCCTCTCGTCCATGTTCTCCTCTCTCGTCACCGTTATCCATGACGATGTGGGCTGGCTTTAATCGTTTCTCGTAAATGCCTGACGAGTTTATAATTTCCAAGTTTCCCCGACGTCCTGAATATCCCGCGGAAATTTCGACGCGAAGAGCCACTATGAAGATGGTATAGTCGTTGAATGGATGAAAATCGCGATCACACAGGTTAATTTCAATTAAAAAAAAAATGCATGCGCGTTTGGGGAAAACATTTTTTTAATAATAATTTTTTTAAATTAAATATTAATGTACTCTAATTTAAGTAGCCTGTGGGTAATAATATATATCCAAGCAAATATATGGCACAATTAAAGGTGCTGTGTATGTATAATCCCTTATATTCGAATTTTTAAAAGAACGAGTAAAAACGCAAATCGCAGTAACGAGAGCGGAGAAGCCAAGGTTCTGTAAAAAAGCAATGTCAACACGACATCGACGAACAAACATTTGTACTTTGCAGTTTCGCGCTCTTTTTGTCTACTCATTCATTCGCTTAGCCTTCTCACCAACGTACCAACTTTCATCCGATGCCTGCGCTATTTTATTCCCAAGTTTCTGATATCTTCTCCGATTCTTTCTTCGTCGAGAATCCTTCTCCGCATCCAACATGCCAGAATGAGTATTAAGTCATCTTTAAAATTTTCTTTCTTTTAAACATACATACCTATGTGTGTTTAACAACATTTTGATTTTGATCTTCGATTACGATTTAATTTGACATTATAAAAATGGATCAATTGAAAATTTAAAAGCAAATGTTAATATTAATTAAAAACATAATATTTTATTAATATATGTAAAACATCCACAAAATTAACAGAGCATCTCGCATTTAATAGTGATTTTCTCAGAGAGAATTTAGCATAAAAATTGTACTTGTTGAAAAATGTGGATTAAGCAGCTTCTAAAAAATTTTTACCTCCCTCCGCGTGTATGATGAATTATAGAGGAAGATCTGAAACTAAAGCAGTAAGTGAATTCGGGGGATTTTCACCCTGGCCATAAACTCACGTGTCTTTAGCGAGTTGGTATAGCCGGCAGGATTTCGTTGGATTCTGCGCCATTATTCGGACCCTTACAAATTGCTCAGCCAATAAATTATCTATAAAACGGCCAGACCGTCCGCTGCGCGAGATAACGGCGTATCTTTGCAGTTGTTATCGATGGCGATCGCTCGATTTATTATTACGTGAGCGTGGACGGGGTTTAGCGATGGTACGACCAAAAAGCTCACCACGCGTGTATGTTCTTCTCGTTTCTGAACTATATCACGTACAGTATTGCCATTTTCCACGGGAGTGCCTGCAATAGTCTCTCTCGTGAGGCACTCTGATAAATATCGGAAAATTAGTGGACACACATTTCGTCTTTGCAGATAGCACAAGTATTATCGTTAAATTTAACTGTAAAGTCTATATAGTTTTATAAAATTGAATACTCGGAATTATTTTTTCAATATTATTTGGAACTTGCGATTATCTTGCGTTGGAAATTATTTTATAAGAAAGGCGGCGAATTCTTCTTTTGATACATTCTTTTATGTTGCTGTTTCATAAAGAAAGTAAAATTTTAATAACAGCGAAGCTATAATAGCTGCTAATATAAAAAAAGTCTTTCTACTTTTTTCGCTTATTATGCTGAAATTAAGGAATTTGGAAACTTGAAAATGTTCTTCATCTATGTGACCCTCGTCGATCGTCGATCCTTCGCCGGAAATTGCGTAGCTACCAGTTAGCCGGAGAGAATAAACAATTCCCGGCAGTTTCGTGTAACCGCGCGACGAAATGAGGACAGGAGGATTCCGGTCGTGTTCGACAGGAATTTATTAGCCGCGCGCGGTCGCGCGCAACGGATGATACATCGCGGTGCTTTATCGCTGTTCGGGAAATACTTTCCCGGGGGTGAGCGGGCGCGCGCGCGGTAATGTGCCGTCCCTCGTCTCTCGCGCTCGCGCTAAGGGCATCGAATGGGTTGAAACGTACGAGCGAGGAGACGAGACGGGACTGGGGCCCAGAGGGGGGACGACGGAGGTCCGCTAATGTCCCGATACGTATGTCCTTCGTGTTCTTCGTTTCGCGGCTGGTATGCAGCACGGTGACTCGGCGCGACGCGGAAGGAAGGTGTTCCGGACGAGTGTACGAAGGGCGGTGGCGGTCCCGATGGCGCGGGTGGAGGGCTCTGATTTACCGAGGCAATCGCTCTTTATTTCTCTCCAGGCGGCCCTCCCGTCCGCCCCACCTCGATAGATATCGCCTTGTAATAGCTTTCCGTTACCTGAATATATCCGCCCAGTGAAATTTATCAGATTGAATCGCGGTGGAACCTACGGGAAACAGGAGGCCTCAATGATGCTTAACATCTTGCCTGTACATACTTTATTACACGCCCCTATCGTTACGCAATATGTAATACTGTACAAATACTGTAACATATGTAATATTACAGCGCTTATGTATGGAGATACGAATATAATCACTTTTCCAAGATATAATTGTAGACATTCACGTTGTACTGTACATCTGTATAAACGTGAATGTCAATAGATATATTCAGAGTTGAAAAGTAACGCGTTATGCAATCATTTTTTTCAGTAACGAATTGGGTAACTATATTACATTTCTTTGATACTAATGTAATATAATAACGCGGTTACATGTTTTGGGTAAAAGTAGAATAATTATTTTATACACGCACAATACATAATATTTAATATGAAACATATGTAAGTGAGTTTTAAAAGAAGAAAGTGTCATGTTTAATCATATTGTGATTAATCATAACTACTATAAATCTCGTCTCAAATTGATCAATTAGTTACTATAAACAACAGATCATAAAAATTCGGTGAAAAAGTAATAGAAATTGTAACGGTAACAAGTTATTTTGTTAAATCAATAACAATTAACGGTAACAAGTTTTTATAATGTAACTTTCCTAACCGTGCATATATTGTAGGTATGCATTAATAAATTATGTTCATTTACAAATTATATAGCATATAACTTTCTGTGAAAGGTTTTATGATGCATATTAGCAACAGCATATAATATTAGATTTAACAACTTTAATCTGTATCAGCATTATCTTTTATGTGCTTTATCGTCGCCAATTTTGTCATGTAATGCAATTATCTCGTATTGATCGATTAATAGTTAACGCAATTGGTCGTCGCGGAATTTTCAATTAAAATTTGTTATAAGTAATGCACGTTTCAAAAAATATAATTGCACAAATTAGATTGTCATAATATTTGTAAACATTTGAATTAAATCCATTTTTTATAAATTTTTCTTCTACGAAATTATAAAAGATTTTTAATAATTTTCTTTGTTATATTTATACGCAATCTATTATTTTACAAATAAAATTTTTATATAAATCACTTAAGAAGGATCTTAATTCTTTTTGAGGTTTGCGTGGAACTTGTGTAGTTTTTTCTTATTGTGTGAATATGTTATATAAATAAGGTCCTGTGATAGTAGAATATTTTATATAGATAAGATCCTGTGAATTTAACTTCAAAAATACTTTTAAATCTATGTCAGTTATATACTGAATAGACTTCGACTTCAATTCAGCGTCGTCCGAGGGCAGCACGTTGCAGAATCCTGAATCCTTCCCTTTAATCCCGTAGGAATGACTGATCTCCACAGTCATTTAGACTTAGCAATCCTACGGATTCAAGCTTGGTATACTGCATGGAAAGAACGATTTTTTGTTGGAAGGTCTAAAAATTTTACTGGATGCAGATCTAAGAAAATAATTTTGTTGGAAACTTAAAATTGATGAACATTGCTATAAAATATTTCGATATTCTAGCAACCAGTTTGAATTTGCGACAAAAATATGATGGTCCTACAAAATTATTTTCAAATCTGTTGTATTCAGCAAAATTTTTTAAACCTTCCAATAAAGAAGTGTTTCCGTGTGCGGACACTTATATATTTACAGATTTTTGCGAATGATAGTGCAATAAACATTTCCGGAGAAATGGCAACCTTATTTAAAATTAAATAATAAGAAGAATGAGAATAAGAATTAAATTCATATACATGTTTGACAGGTGTACACGGAGCAGGATAGTGAAAGTTAATTTTTTTTTATTTTCCTTATAAAACGATTGAAAAGAATATTTTTTTACAGCTCCTTGTATCTGGATTTAAATTATTTGTCGTCGATACAAAGCATCTTATGCATTTTTCAATCTTTTTCTTATTATGTTATAGGTTCAATTTTATAGGATTTTAGAATAGAATATATTTTTAAAAAAGGAAAATCGTTATTTAATAGAAATAATGTAATTTGTAACGTCGCATTTTTTTTATAATAAAGTAGTTTTTAGCTCTGTGTGTGTGTGTGTGTGTGTGTGTGTGTGTGTGTGTGTGTGTGTGTGTGTGTGTGTGTGTGTGTGTGTGTGAGAGAGAGAGAGAGAGAGAGAGAGAGAGAGAGAGAGAGAGCGAAGTTTGCTACACAATTTATATCTGATATCAAGGATATTATCACTCGGGTACGATCAATGTTCCAATCGCTGGAATGGCAGGAAAAGCGGAGCGAGACGAAAAGAGTAGTAGAAAAGAGGAAGGACGAGATTCGAGTTATCGCCCGCGAATAGATTTATGGACTCTCCCGCGGCATCAAGAGGCAAAGTCCGTTTCTCCTCCTCCTTCTCCTCTTCCCCTCCCCCTATTCCCCGATCTCCTTTCTTTTTCCGTTCGCGGGGCAGCGCCCCGTTTCTTTCTTCCTGTGCCCTGTCTGTTTGCTCGACAGCACGGTCTCTTCTCTCACGGGCTCTCACGATGCAGCCCAGATGCGGCCGCAGCTGCCATTGTTCCGGCGATCGTTATCCGAGCTCGCGGCTCCGAGCAAAAGTTACCACACTCTATCTGGAATCTCAATTAATGCCGCCGCCCTTATCGCGAGATCATCCCCTTATTATCGACGAGCCGCCCCCTCCGCCCCCGTTCTTACGCAGCTCTTGCGGAATTTATCGCTATTCCCCTTCCCCTCCCCTCCCCTTGCCATCCCGTCGCTTCTGCTATTCGCCGCCCCCCTCCGAGAGAGTGCTTGAAGAAGAAGCACGCACTTCTGGAAAACCGAAATCGGCGATCTCGATAACGAGAACGATTTATCGATCGCGCGATGTGCTCGTTAGTTTATCTCTCGACTGGTCAGTCGTTTCGTCGTTTCTCTCTAAACGTATCTATTCGTTTGAACAGTCAATGTTTTTTTTTTATTTTTACGCATCGCGCGTCGACGGTTCAAAAATTTTTAGAGAGAATTCCGTACGCGCGCGTCGACTTACCTGCACTCGCCGCTGCGATCGCAGTAATTGCTTTTACTGATCAAACAGCGCCGGCATAATGAAGCGTAGCCGGCAGAAATTAAGATAATAATTATTCATCGGGACGCGAGACTCTTATTTCGTATTCCACCACGCAGGGCGAAAAGGGATCATTAACTCTTTCCGCTCTATATGGCGATGAACAAAAAAAAGCAAAGAAATAATAAAATGCGATATGGGGAAGGAGGCGAAATTTCTGCGGGAACTCGCTCCACGACAAAGCAAACGCGGCGTATTTCCCACGTCTGGGGGGCATCGAACACGCGCGCAGACCATCGCGTTTCCCTGAATGAAACTAATAACTGAATAACTGACAAAAATCGCTGCCGGCTGTTCGGCTGCATTTTTTCGGGGGCTGCGTTTTCACGCTCACAATGACCAACAGCCCCGATCTCTCTCCGCGCGCTCGTTGTAGCGATTTCCCGGCTTTCAGCCCGGGCTCCGACATATTGCATTCGTTAGCCCCGCTAGTTAACCCCCTTCAGCGTTGCCGAAACTCGTCGGTCCGCGTTGAGCTGGTCAGTACCGAATATTTACTCGTCCTCGAAATATCACGCACACGGGAGGCTATATAAAAAAAAGCCGTTGATTCAATATAGGCGGACTTTTGTGATATACAGAGTGTTTCGCGAATTTTTCATTGATCTTCGGAAGATTAAAACTGCTGCAGAATGTTTAGAATTTTTTGTCATATAATGCTACTATTTTCATAATATTTTAGGATTGTTTTTGTGATTAAATCCTAAATTAAAGTTATTTCGTAATAATATTTAATTGTACCGGCTCATCGATTTTACGAAAAAATTTTTTAATATCGTTTAAATTTGTTAAAAATCCGTCATGTGGTTATATCACGACGTGTACGAATAATTGTTAATTTTCCAAGATATCTCAGATGCTTTTACGTCAAAGGTACATGTATGACAACCTGCTAAAAATGTAAAGTTTGCGTGTTCAACGGATGTACGGTATAGGACAACGTTATAATGCCTGTGTGCACATTAACTTTACTTGCTTCAACCAACGGCAAACGAGGCTCGTACCAAGTCGAGCTTCCATAAGCCTTGAAAGATAAATATCTCTCGCTATCATATTGCACAATTATATTTTCGCGTTGCATATTCGTTGCACGCGGTACCTTCCGCGGACCGTGACGCAATCGTCAGCTGCACGTGGCCGGGAGCGGCAAGTTTCTCACATTTTTCACTTCGCGCCTTCCAACGGAGGCACGCTCTCTCTCTCTCTCTCTCTCTCTCTCTCTCGGTTCGTCCGAGTTTGCGAGAATTAAGTCGATGCGGCGTCCTCATAAAATTTGAAATAAGCCTCACCTTCGTTTTTCCTAACCCCTACACACGCAGCATCACATATTAAATAGATATTTAGTGGATTCTATGTACGTTTGTCAAATTGGTATTAAAATAAGAATGTTAAAGTTAAAAAAGTAATTAAAAAAAAGCTCTTTAATGAGAGCGGTACTTGATGCGTTAATAATTCAAACAATTTTAATAATACTTTATTTTGGACGTTTTGGTTCAGGTTTGACAATGAGCAATCTTCAGCAATATAAAAATCTTAGCTGATGTCTTCATTTTCTGCACACATGACAAGCTTATGATTTTCCAGTGTGTCTCAATCATGTTCGGTTAGTAGGCTGAATAATCTTAAAAGCAAAGGCCTGAAAATGATGGCACTAATTTTATGATAAATATATCTACTTCTAAATAGATAAATAAATCTACTTGAAAAATGATTGCTCCGATTCGTATAATAATATTTAATTTACTATTATTTAATCTTAATCTACACTATATTGGTAAAATTATTCTCTTACTTAAACAAAGAAATAAATATGATTGTGCTATTTTATATGCGAATCTCTAAAAGTAAACGTAAAAATCAGTCTCTGATGAGCAATCATTTAGTGACATACATCATATTTTATGTTTTACTATCGGAACGTCGAGGAGGACTCGAAAACTGATTGCGTTAGATAAGGGATAGTATCGCAACGTAAGTTTCTTTACGGTGGCAAATCGTGGCGCGTGTGTGACGTGACCGATAAAACGAACGGCCGATGGTCTGCGAGCGTTAATCTTACGGTCAAGCCCGCAGCAAACAACGGATAATGGGAGATGGCAAATCGCGCCGTATGCGTGCGCACTCTCCCCGTAACGCATCGTCGACCTTTCGGCGAAATTTATATTCTCGTCGGCAGATAAGGCACACTTGCGGGACGATTCGCGGCGACGACGACGTCGCAGCCGAACGGAACCGACCCTTCCCTCCCTTCTCCGGCCACGTAACTTCACCCCGAACGTTACGCGAAATGTTTGCTCTACGGTATCGCGACATTTTGCTGAGTCCTCGGAAAAGGGATGATCTTCTATTAATTTGTGCTTCCGTCCGCGCGTATGATATCGATCGATCGTCCGAACGGAATGTATGTCTATTACGGCTGATTCTCCCAATAGCCACATAGCCTAGTGCTATTGTTTCTTATCAATAAGATTTCTCTTTATTTTTTTATTCTGGAGTAGAAATACGGTTCAGAAAAAAACAGAGCGAATAAAATAGGGGTTTAAAATGAGTGTTTTAAATGATAGATTTCATGATGTGCCTTTGTAACCCTATAAATTTCACTATTTCGAACCAGAAATTATATCAGAAATTATTTAGGTGCTCCGGAACTTTTGGCAGAACTTTTGGCACCGTATAATTATTTTAATATCATAACGTTGAGAAAGACAGCAGAGTTTTCGTTTTAGTTTCTTCAGTTAATGTGTCAAATTTGCATGTATAATTATTCAGACAAAATGTTTGAAAGCGATCTAATTTACTTTATTATATTTTTCTAAGTTTTTTGCGTCTCTCTTTCTCTCTCTTTCTCCTATAGAATTTATATCGAAATTTATGTTGAATTTATACTGAAATTTATATCGAATTTCCAGTATTAATATTGCATTTGTATGCCTAGCTAATCGTATGAGAATCCGAAGGACGTAGCCAATGGTCTCCAAAGTTTATCTATATCGCGAAGGGTTAATTGATCAAGTCCCTTCGTCGCGTCCATATCTCTGACGAAGGGCTGACGTCACCTCGTCCGCAGCCCTGGCGATCCTGATTAGCATTAACGATTCATAGACCCGGGGACTAACTAGGGTCGTCCTACGACCTCTCGCCATCTTCACCGTCTCCTTCCCGTCTCCTCCTAGATCTTCTCCATCTCCCACTAGTTATCGCGCCTGCCAACAAGGAGGTTATCTTTCGAGTTCGACGATCGACTTGATTTGCATAATGTTTGCCCGTTACAAACTATTAGTCCGAGATGTCTCGGTCACGGCAACGCGACCAATTTACAAGAAAGTTCTCCAACGCTATTTAATACAGTTCTTTTCATAAGGCTAATATAATTTTAATGTGGCCATAAGCCTAATTATATTTAATTATATATACACATATCTGAGACTATTTTATTAATGCTGAAATCGCAGAACATCAGAAATTGCAATTCTATTTTAAAAAAAGTACATTATATTATTTTTTTTTATAACTTTATGTTTTATGTAATACTGCACGATAATGAGTGCGAGAGAGCGACAAGGGTCCGAATTCTTTGTCTCCGCAACATATCAAGCGATTGAAGCGATGCAATAGCGGTGGCGCTTTTCGACGAAGGGCGTTGTTATATTACGGAAGGCCTGACCGCGGGGGCTCGAGGTCTTTCGATGTCCTGCAACGGTCAGCCGGATCTCTGGGGAGGTCCTTCGAATTTTCCAGTCGACGGAGGGAAGCTTGTCGGCCAAGTTGCATATTACCATTTCTCGATTCGACGTGCGAGAGGTCGGTGCGTGCCCGCGTCCGTCCGTACGGTGCGTGCGTGTGAAACACTCCCGTGTCACCGGGTATACACTCGGTGTTAGTCCCTTTGGCATTAGACAAGGGTATCGGGGATGTTCGGGGGTGCTCGTTGTGATTGGTGTGGGTCGGACTGACCATTTGAATACACGGCACTGTAATCACGACCGTGCTCCCTCCCTTCCCCCCCCTCTCTCTCTCTCTCTCTCTCTTCCTAACACACTTTCTCGCGGCCCGTCCTCCTCCCCACTGCCCGGTCTGACACTCCTTGCCTATCGTACAGTCATCGCACTTCCTCATCCCCTTCCCCTCCCCCGCCTCCGTCCTGACAGGACGCGCGTGGCTGTCCGGGGAATACCTCCAGATTACTACCACCGGTGAGCGCGTCCTCCCATTCGTTTCCATCGTCGCCTGACCAGACCTACTGGATGAGAACGGTATTGTGCCGAGTATCCAGATTGAAGTTAGGGAGGCGTATCGACGTGGGGGCTGTCCATTTCGGAAGCGATTTTCTTCCGCCTTTCCGCAGAATTCGCTCGTTGAATTGTTTGCTAAAATTCTGTCGTGATATATTTTTAGATTTTTACATCGGTCAAACAAAGGGAACTCCAGCAACTGCTTTATGTTTAGGAAAATGGTCAATCAACAACTAATTGTAAGTTCTTTTATATACTGAATATAAAAATATACTAACAATAAGCTACACATGACCGTTTTGTATTTAGATAATTCAGAAAGCTTTTTTTTATGATTTAATCGTGTAATACTTGCAAAATACAAATAAAAAAAATAAAGACTTTTTTTAAGATTCTTCTGAGTTTCTATTTATGAACAGCATTCAGATTTATAGACGACGAACGGCGCGGTACCGCCCTTTTGTTACGTCGATAATCGAGTATGCGTAGGACACTCTCTCGTGTGCCTTAGGAGGGAAATTATCCAGGAGACGTCTCGTCGGATTTCTCTCGTTACCGCCTCGTTCCGGACGTGAAAACGCTCGCGTAACCGGTTCCGCATTTGCATGTTCACCGCTCGGAGGCAGAGAGAGAGAGAGAGAGAGAGCGAGAGCGAGGTCGATGGGCTGGCACAGCGGATGCTGCGAGCCAGCACTATCGCTATCGTCAAAAAGCGTCTCACATGCATTTTAATGGATCCTTCTCGAAGATAAAGGGGAAGCGTGCGGAGAAGAGAGCGAGAGAGATAGCAGGGTGATATAGTTTATTAATATTCTGAGATGATCTTCGTTCGTTAAGAGCATGTACAAATTATATTTATATGTTGAAACGAGAACATCTAATGTGATTTGGTACGCAAATTCTAATTCTAATATAAAGTATGTATTTAATTTCTTCTGACTCTTAGGCATTTTTATCCACGTACGTAGATTAACTTAAATCTCGATTTAATTTACTTTTTACTTTTTTACATTTTCTAGGAGTAGAAAAAGATGAAGAATAAATTAAATTGAGATTAAACCGAGATTGATTTATACGTTGATAAAATTGGACATTAGAATATTTATTTTTGTTTCCGTGTCGTGAAAAGATTAATGCAAACAAAAATAACGTATGATGTTTTTATATTACGTATTAAATCGTCATATTATTGTTAATGCCTTGTATTAAGGGAAAAGATTATCAAAATTCGCGCAATGCATATAGTTTATTAATAAACGTTAATATATAACGAAAATAAATATAAATTACATGTCGCGCAAAAGAGAGAAGCGCGGGACACCCGGACATATGGCCGAACGCATAAAACGCGCTGCACCACCACGTTTGCAACGTAGCCGTCGTATAGCCGGGCTACTTTGCCTAAACATTTGCTCGGCGCTTCACCTGCTAGAAGCCTAACCCTTCGCTATTTCATTAAATTAGGAGGAGCCTGTCTGGTCGGTTAGTTGGCTGGTTGGTTGGTTCACCGCTGCGATCTCCGTCTCTCTCTGTTTTTCTCTCTCTCTCTCTCTCTCGCCATCTCTCTCCTTTTCTCTCACGTCGCTGGATCCGCGAAACCACTGGAAACTTTCGCTTTTACCGTCATTTTATAATTCATGATATCGTCCTGTCGCTCGGATGTAACGCGGGTCTCGTTTCGTACCGTCGGCGGCGAGTAAAGAGGGTCTCTTCGCTCGTCGCGCTTGTCGTTGACGGGCACTACTTGCATTCACCTTAAACGTTCGGACGAATCATATGTTTTGTTATTAGGCGGCAATAATAGCGACAAAATCGTGGATCAATGATAATTCGAGCAAGTTGTATATTCTTCTCGTATTATCTAATGCCGCAATTTTGAAACTTGGATCGAACAAGATATGAAAATGGAAATCTAAGTTCTTTTTAAAGAGAATATGTTTGCTTAGATTTTGACTATTTTTATTTCTCTTATAATAATTGTATCTGTGATTTTTTTACTAATATATTTTACTAATATAGTTATTGTGAGAATTGTTAATTTTTTTGTTTTCATCCTGTTTTGATTTTGTATTTTTTGTTTTAATGGTTATAAAATATTGATATCACTTGCTCGAAAAAATGCAGTTTTCAGCAGCAAACAAAGAAATATTTTTATATTGACGTATTTATTAATAAATTATATTCGCCGCTCGTGAAATTTTGGTCTTGATGATTTCGCCATCAAGACGAGTGTTTTGACTGGAAAATCCTTCCTAAAGTGTTAGGCCGAGCATCTTACCGTTGCACGCTCAATATCTTAACGGGAATAAGTCCAAAGTTGTATCCCATTACGTCTAAGCATGCTGTCCCTACCTCATCCTTGCCTCACTATAATACTCTATCGCGTTGCCCTGCTCTATGCGACGTACCTCCAACAGCCTCTGCCTCTCTTTCTCACTCCTCCGCCATAAAGCGTCCCTTGAACCACCCCTTGATTATTCCCCATTGGCGTAGAAACTAATTAAAATGATACCTACATTCTTTGTTCCTGTTAATTGTATCGTCATACGTTAAAATTAACTCTGAAATAATTAATAGTCGACGATATTCTACGAAAAATCTGTTTCTACTCCTTCGACCGCGATCATTAAATATATGTCTTTTTAATTTTAATACGTGATGAATAATAATCTTGGGAAGCTTTTTCATTTAATAAATATCACTTTTCTTTTGAGGAACTATTTTAAGTTTTGAGACAATGATAACATTAATTTAACGCCTTAGAAGTATATCGCATTCATCGTCTTAAGACGACGGATGTTACGCCACTGGCGAAGGGTTGAGATCGACCGTCGGTGGGTGTCTCCTCTCTTTATCTCCTTGCACAGATTTTAATATAAATTATAATCTAATGTCGTTTCTTAATACCTTTTCACCCTCCCCGACCGCCATCGCCGCCACCGTCTCCGGTTTCCCCGGACCCCAAAACGCCGAGGTCATTATTAGGGATTTCTCATTATGCGATCAATCATTCTCAGGGATCGCGAAGCTAATTTCTTGCGTCAATTAATATTGCGATAGCGGCCATCGACGGAGAAAACCGTCGACGGCATTCCTTTTCGGCCCTCCGACCGCGTCGTTCCTCATTTTCGTATCATTTAACATTCAATGGAACGTCCTGCTTAACGTTGCAATCACGCTTGCTCTTCGCGGATCGTCAAGAAATTGCCAAATAATTGCGAAGCGATATATCACACGCTGCATCTACTTTATAGGACAGTTATTATTAATTAAATGATGTAATATGTACAATAAGAAAATTCTATATTTCTTAAATGCTTTAATTTTTAACAGGAAAAATGAATAACCCCTAATAATTAATTATAATTATAATTATTCTAAGTAAATTAATAGATATTGGATAAAAATGACATATAATGATAATAGGCTATGTAAAGTTTAATCTGAAACGGAATAATGAGTTATTATTTCTCGACAATAAATCATAAATTGAAATTGTTTGCGAAATTGCATTCTATTTTATATGTATAATCATATATAAAAAATAACAAAAATTTATCTATCAGTCTTAAAATAATTAGACAAATGCCAGCTGACTAAATATGTGACAGGTCGGATACGTAAGCTCAGACCGAAGCAACGCACGCGACTGGCGTCGCCCTTGGGACAATAAAAATTGCAGGCGAGATCGCGGAGGTTGATCTCAGAGAAAGCCTCCCCGATGCCTCGAGGTGGTACGTAGAGCGAGAGTTAAGATAGAGAGCAAACCGATGGATTTATGCCTCGGACCACGAGGCATCATCGTTTTCCCTCGATAGATATATGGACCTGTACACGCGCTTCTCCACGCATCTCCTACTCGCTTTCTCTCTCTCTCTCTCTCTCTATTTCTTCCCTCGCCAATATTTGCCCTCGTACGCAACGCCTTGGGTTCCGTATTTACGAACAAATACGCATATACAGATATACAAACGTGTCTTCCATGTTTGCCTTCTTATATCTGTCTGTATCTCGCGCTGGCCGCCCCTAAAAGCTACCGTCGAACGCCCCGCGAAATCAGATCAGTAACCCCTTTAGCAAACTTCAACTTCGATGAGCCCGCTGTAAGACATCTTACTGCTGCAGTAACTGTGTCGTATTGCTGAAGCAAATACTTTCATTCTTTTGACAATTGTAGTTTGGAAAATAATAAGAAGACGAACGTATAAAAATCAACAACACTTTATTTTACGTTTTATTTTTGTCGTATAAATAATTATCCACAACCTAGATAACAACCTTTAGAATAGCTTATGATAAAATATTTAAAAAACATTAAACAAAATTTTTAAATTATTGAAAATTACAGTTTGAATAGACTGTTTTAATAAATTATAGTTTTAATAAATAAATAAATATGTATATACATGCAATAAATAAAGAACGATCGGGCAGAAAACTAAGTTCGAGTTCTAACTCTCTGAATGTATGTGTTTATTGAATTTGTCAAGCAACGTTTTGAATATTGTATGTTAAAACAGCGCAGCATATATATTTATTATTCATTTTCTTAACAGCGAATTCTCTGATAATACACCCTCGTGATCTCACTCTTGTGAGAAGTGTTTGGAAAGTCCGGGAGCCGCGTCTCTGAGGAAAGGGGATCTGCGAGGTAGTCGTGAGGGCAGGGGGGGGGAGGGGGGAGGGAGCGGGGGTGACCGAACTTTGGACTTTGAACTTTGCCGCTCGAGTGACCTCGCGGCCGTTTTATTTCACTTTCGGCCATTAACATACTTCGCACCGGGATTTTTCCTACTTCCGCGCGCGAACGACCGGTGCCTGCATAATTACCGTTTCACCGTCTTGCGGGGTTTTTTTTCTTACAGCAATTGAGTGAAAAGTAAAAACACATGGTTTAAAATTTCCCGGTTTGAAGCTGAAGTATTGCGCAATTATTTCCGTCGACGTGTAAGTATATTATTATACGAGAAACAGATACTTTTTCGTTCGTGTACGGTATAAGAAAAATCCCGATTTGGATCGTCACGCAGATTTATCGTCAAACGATGGGTTATCGGCGACAATTATACAAGTCAGGCGAGTACTTGTCTCTGTACTTTCTCGAAGCGGGAATCCCTTTCCCTTCTGAAAAGCCGTCGTTTCGTTTCGTTTCGTTTCGTTGTCGTCTACAATTCCAAGAGTACCGTCGTTTATTGTTCGCGATAGCTCGGAAACAGCAGCGGGGGCACAAAAAGACGAAGCCCGAGAATCGGCGGTGCCCCCGAAGAAAGGCCGGCGGTCACGCGCGCGCGACGGAGAGAAAGAGCAAAAAGAGAAGCGCCAGCCAGCGCGCGGCGAGTGGGAAAGCTCTTCTCTTTCGCCACGGACACGACGACGGGGAAAGAGGGCTTTTTCCTCCCGGGCGAGGATCCATGTATGGACCCCCAACGACCACCTACGAGACGACGCCGGCGTCGTCCTTCTCGCCGACAAAAAGTAACACGAAAGTAAGCCTATCGTGGGAGGCGTGGAACGCGGAGCTTTTCCCTGTGTATCTCGATGAGTTCCCGACGAGCTTTCGCTCGGGAGTGGGGGGACGCCACACGCTTGCGCGGACGCTTCCGGCGAGGAGGGACGACGTGAACGGAGGAAGCGAAAGAGGGACGGAAAAGCTCTCTAGGATTTCGAGGGTAGGACGCGCGCGCGGGGAGGGATGAAAACGTCGTTGGGGCAGGACGTTCCAGCACTCCTCTTCGAGGCTCGCGGACGCGAGGATGTCGCTCGCGGTCGCCGCTTTCTGAAATATGTTTTTTTTAAGGGATTATCGATTATAGCAAAAATGTGAAAACCACGCGCATCATATGCATTGAATTATGAACTTCCGCGCTTTTCAATATTGTATAATCACAGAATTTGATGTTGTCTCAGTTTATGTATATAATATATCACGAGGAATTATAGTAATGTAATTACGTATTTAATAATGATTGTTTTATATATTTTCCAGAACAGTTAAAGTATCGAAAATTTATTTCTTATTCCTGATAGCAATTAATCATTTCATTTCACGTTTACCTTTTAGATTTCTATAATACTAATGGCCCTGTTAATTTACGGTCCCTGAAGAATTAATCGCGAGCGAAGTTGTTGTATTCCGGACTCACTTTTACTTTCCATTTCATTTCATTTCATTTCAATTCGCCGGCTAGCGCAGCTTCGAAAGTATCGGTAAACCCTGTTAGGCGACGATATCAGCGTGGCCGTAAATGTGCTTATTAACGGGACAGTTGTAAGTTAAATCATTTAAGGAAACTTCGACCAGAGCCGATCGTCTCGGTCTGCGCCAAAGTAAATATTGCAATTGTTCATTAAAGCGTCAAAGCATCGTGCGCTGGGGTACGGATTATCCATCAACATTGTCATCGCGCTTATCGTGGCGAATGATTTATGGAAATTGATTGCAATTAAAACGAGCCGCGCGTGCATGGGTGTCGCGCGCAAAATGATCGAAGTGAGGAAAACGACACAGGTAAGACGCTGTCGAGGGAGGGGAAAGGAGATTAATGCGAATTACGGAATTTATCGATTAGCTTCGAGTAACGCATTTCATCCTTCATTCACTATATTCTTTCGCAAGTACTGCGACGAATGGCGCTTTAATGAAAGAGATATTAATGCGGAGTCGAACATCATAATCTTACAAAACGTGCGGTAACACGTTGGAATCTCTGCTCCACTGATAAACGAGCGTACGCGAGAATTCTCACGCTAATTACGAAGCTTCATGTTAATGGATAAAGGGAACACGTGTATGCGCGATGACGGAAAATCATTTATTTATCCCCATGATAAGCGTTACAGTTCAATTTAAGCAGCTACTATCGAGCTTTTTTCACTAGTTCGATTTTTTTTTCAATTATTTACATGAAACCTATACATACGTCTAGGCGAGCAGCCCTTAGTATCGACGCACTGCATCAATATATTAATTGCGGCACGCGTGCAAAACGCGCGCGTTGAATATCGACAAACGTTATCGCGCGCAGTCCCTAACGTTGATCTTTCACGTCTGGTAAGACAAGAGATATGAATGCATGAATGCATTGGAAGTGTCTTGGAACTGGAGCGACCAGTATCTTCCTACTCGGCTCGGACGTGAAGGGAAGGAAGTGTCATATGTTTCATATATACTGGACATTCGTTTTACCACGCGGACACGCGGCGGGATGACATGCGAAACGACATTAATTGTCTCGGTCGCAAAAGGTACATCAATATGTTATTTTCAGGATAGAAGACAGCTTTTTTTTTGCTTTCGTCCGTTATACACACGATCGTTCGTGCTCTATCTTGCCGTCGCGTTTAAGGGCGTTTACCTTTAGCCGTGCTCGTTTCCCCGCGCATTATTCGGCGTGAATTTGAGAGTAAATTTTCGATTTGCTCTCTTCTTCCCCCCTCGCCAGGTTTCTCTCCGCATCTGGCCCGACGCTCCGTCCTGCACGGACAACTTTGGAAGGAAGCTGGGAAGGAGTAAAAGTTGCCGACGGTTGGCGGAAAGAAAGATAGAGAGGCGAAGCGAGAAGAACTACTTCATTGGTGGAACTTAATTCACTTAATAGATTCTAAATGGAGTAACTCCGATCTGGCAAGACTCGGCCGTTTCTTAAGCGTCGGAATAAAAAGTTTGTGTCCCGGTGTGAACGGAGACAGCCGATGCACTTCAAAGACGGGCTGCGCGGATCGGCAAAGTGAAAGTGATCGAGGGAAATAACGGGGGAGACGCGTCAAGAAATAATCGACGCGATCAGGATACGGTTAGAAGCAACAGTATGACTTTCTCGTTCAGTCTCTTTCGTGAGTATGGATGCATCACGATAATTATGTTTTTACAAGCCGGGAAGCCAATAATGCCAATATAATGATTCTGAAACGGCGTCATATTTTGAGACAAAAAACAATAAATTATAATAAATTTTATTCAAGGGAAAGTTGTAAAATTTTAGAAATAGATCTTTTCGCCTTCTAGATTAATCAATAAATTATCAGATTAAGATTGTATTGAAATCTCGTATCGTTAGAGTAAAATGGGCCAGTAGAGGAATAAAAATCGACTAAACGGATTTAAATTTTATCGGTTACGCGCTTGTCCGTAAAACCTCATCGTCAAAACCGCGCTTGTTACGGTACTCGACATTTATATGAAATACCATTAACCACCGCTGTCCGGCGTTCGGTGAAACAAGAAGAAACTGGGAAAAATATTGGGAAAAAAGGAAGAATAACAATGTTGCTTTGCTTTCACGTGGGCGCACGCGAGATACATTGCAAAAAAAAATTAGGCGCGGCAATTCAGAGATTGAACGTCCGTTATATCACATACTTCGATAATTCCTGCCGTCAGCAAACCGGGTGAGGTTTGTCCGGCGTTTGCTTTTGATGCTTTTGAGCCCGCTGAAGTGGTGGCCCGTGGTATTGGTGCAGGTTCGAGGGAGCCAGCCAAAGAGAAACGCATCGGTCTCCAGTAGCTAATTTATGACTTCGGAGGTGAATTTTGTGCAGGAAACACATCAAAGTTCAGTAGCGGTCAATGCAGCTCACGCGTATACGATGAGAGAAGAGGACGGTATGTCTGCGCGAGAGAAAGAGAGATGGGTTAAAAGATGAGGGAGAGGTAAAGGGAAAGAGAGAGAGATAGAGAGAGGCGAGGGGGAGGGAGAAAGCAAGAGAGAGAGAGAGAGAGAGCGAGCATGGAGCTTCACGGACGGTAAAGCAACCACGGGCCGCGCTCTAACTACGTTAAAAGTTTTAATATTAGTTTAGTCGACGGCCACGGTAGATTGAGACGTAATTCCAGGTAATACCACGGTTCTACGAGCTACTTCCAGCTAATACCGAACGAAACGCGTTCTACAAAGGACCCTCCAGCCCCCGCGCTCCTTAATCTGCATTAAACTCGACGTTCGGTAGCCCGCCGTCTATCCGTCGACGTCGGCGAACGGAGTCGTCATCCATATGATCGTACGCTATCATTGGTTTTTGCGCGAGAAGCCGTCGACCGTCCCCCTTCGGACTCTCGAGCTCCGGTGCAGCCTCGCGCGATTCGGACGCAGCGATTTCAATGACACCACCCGAGGACACACCAGCTTCCAGGTGGATGTTCCGTCGCGTCGTTACTTTTCACTCGAAACGAGAGAATGGGCTTTGATGATGTGTTCGTCAGCCTAAATATCAGCACTCTTCCTGTGCTTAGAAATAATTTCGTGAATCTCGAGAGAGTTTCTAGATAAAGAATAAACATATACTTGGAATTTTTTGTTTGAGAAACATCTCAAAAACTAGTGTCTAGTGCGTAAAATTTGCGATTACATTGCGATAATTATATGAATAATTTTTTAGGGCAAAATACAATCTCAGCGGTGTTATTTATTGTTAGTAAGACAGCGTTGAAATTGATATAAAAGTTTGCACGACACGCAGCGTTTCGCGCTTCCTTTATTTCGCGAAATTTCTAGGAGAAACGGTGCGTTGGCATGTGAAAACGGCTTGTTAACGGACGATCAGAGCACAAAATTTTTTATTAGCGCTCACGGTAGCCGCCAAATTATGATGTCCTTTTGCGTGAATCAATTGTTCTTTAAATACGTATAAAAATGTAACAGTAGACAGTAATAATATTCGATATATCCGGTGAAACGTGTGTGTGTATGTGTGTTTGTGTGTGTGTTGTATGTAAGTTTCTAACAAACTAACTTTATGTAATTTCTGTATATACTTGAAAGTACTTTGCAGCTACTACTGTGATCAGTGTTTAAGTAGTCAAGTGATTGTTCACTGTTGTAACAAGCGAGTTAGTTGAAATTACTTTTTTAAGCTGTAGAAATTGTCCCTCTTTTGGTTTTCCCTTAAAATTAATTTTTCGTAAATTAACGTCGTTCAATTCTAAACTTGTAAACATGAATATAATACGCGCGTGACATTATAAATGATATCCTGAATGAAACTATACACCTTGAATGTGCGAATGTGCTGCATAAAAATCTTCAAGATATCACCAATCGCGATGTACCCCTTTTAAATCTATCATGCAGCGCGACTCTGTACCTCTATTATCGCCTAAAAATCGCGACGTGTCCACCGTTACCAGGTAACTGTGTGATTTCTCCTAAGATCGCACGCCGGCTGCTGCAGTTTACGTGCACTTCGAGCAGAGGTTTACCCACGTCGCTGGTAATTGAGCGAGGCGAAGGGTCGCGCTTCCGAGCTCTCGTAATTTCTTGTCACACGACGGACGTTTCGGAGTGAAGCGCGCGGTGGCAAGGCGTGCAGAGTGTACGAGCGAGGGAATAGGAAAAAATGCACCTGCGACGGGTAATAATTTGTGCCGTCCAAGCTGCGGCGGAGATCCTGGGGAAGGAGGAGAGAGAGAGAGAAAGGGGGAGGAGAGGAGAGGGGGGAGGAAAGTGAGAGACGAAGGAGGCAAGCAGGGGGTGGGCGAAAGGGAGGATCGAGGAGAGACGCGGGGAGGAGGATGGAAAAGGAAATAACTCGGAGGTGGACCACGCGTTTTGCTTGGAAGCTCGTCTCCGTACTAGCAAAATCGTACTACGCCCTATCTTTCTTCCCCTCCGCGCCACCCCTCTCTCTCTTTCTCTCCTCTGGCTCCTCTCTTCCGTTCTCTCGGCCGCTCTCCCTCTCCCTCAATCTCTCCTCGTTCTCTCTGCGTTCTCTCTCTCTCTCTCTCTCTTTCCCTCAGACGAGTCGATGCGTGCGTACGAACACAAGCGAGAAAAGTTTTACTCTCACCAACACTGATGCACGTCCAACGTCGCATATCCAACCTCGTCTTTCTCTCTCCCTCTCGCACTCTCGCTTTCGCTCTCCTCTCCCTCCCTCTCTCTCTCTCTCTCTCTCTTTCTCTCTCTCTTCTCACTCGCTTCTCTCCTCCTCTCTAATCTAACTCCTCGCAAACGCGCACACAACCGCGTATCGGCGCTGTTCAACGTCGGCGGTCTCCTCCTCACCAATACCAGGTTGAAATCCTCCTCCGGCTCCTTCCACCAACCCCTCTTTCTGCTTCCTCCACCTCCTTCTCCTCTTCCTCTTCCACCGCTGTCCTCCTCTTGACGGTGGTGTTGTACGACCTCTCGGGGTTGCTCGTGGAAAATCGGCGCTCTTCGTCGACGTCGCGGCGCGGACGGTTCGGACGGGCCTCGTAGGGCTGCCTAACGTCGATCACGGGTCTACGGCTCCTCTTTTGAGCTTCCTAGACGCGTCTTCCGGCATCGCGGTAAACAGAGAAGAGATCAAAACGGTGCCCGTCGGAGTCGTGCGAAAGATGGAATCTCCTGCGGATCCGACCCAGCCGGCTCCCGATATCGCCACAATCGTCGATTGAGAGGATCTCTTCCGCTCATCAACGCGAAAGTAAGTACCAAGGAATAGGGAACTGGCATCCTTATCTCGCATTCCGTGCGCGATCTAACATCTTCCGCGATTTTCAATTGAACTTTCGAATTTACGTTTCTAAAGAAACGCCGTTGCGAAGATCGTAAAAAGCTTTTGTTTCTGTAAATATTTGATAATAAGATAAAAAATCGTCTTCTGTGTACGCGCGCGCCCGCGCGTGTGTGTGTGTATGTGCGGAAAGAGAAAAGAGTGACAATCCAAACTATAATTTTTCTTAAGAGTAAATATTTTTTAACAGTTTGTTAGTAATGAAGATTGAATTTAATGACCATATTGTTTTTTCTTCTACGCGACATTTATAGCACATGAACAGGAATTGTATTTTTAACAGTCTTCAACGTTAGTCGATCCATATGACACGATTTCGCGACGTAAGGAAGTGTTATAAGTTACTCTTCCTTAACTTTCTCACTGTAATCATAACAACCCAATCTCACGTGCATTGTACTCGTTCGAGAATTTTTCTTCTTCAATCGATTAACGGACCCGCCGCAACTTCTTCTTAATTCGCGTTATTTCACGCCGGCGCGCGTTTAGGTCACGGAAGACGGCGCGATTTTAGCGGTCGCGGCGACAAATTCGCGGATAGGCTCGAGGTGGTGTGCGAAACGTGCACTTGGAATTTGGTTTTCGTCAAAGTTTCCAAGGTGAACTGGTTGTGCGCGCATCTGCGGGGGTATACACCTCACAGGGGGGAAGAGGGGGACGCGACGAGGGGTGAGAGGGACGGGGTGAAAGAGGATCGAGGGTGACGGCGGAGGGGGTCTTGGTCGGGAACTTTGTTCTTGTTCTTGCGAGGAACTTCGACCCACCTTCCTGCGATCCCCTCCCCCCTCGCGCCCCCCCCTCGTGCCCCCTCGCATCCCCCGTGCCATTGAACAAACTAGTCCGCTTCAACGATAGTTACTTCTTTCTTGTTACGCGGCTACCGAGTTTCGCGCCGACACGCCGCTTACGGAAGGTTGCGGTGAACTTGGTACCCCTCCGTACGCCCCTACCCTCCTCACTCTCCATTTCGGCCGCGAGGGATCACCGGGATTCGGGGTTAACGACAGTTCGCTTGTCCCCGTCGTCTTCCCGACGATGCAGCCGGCGAAGGCCAAGGTACCGGCGAGACGCGCGGAGTTCGCCGATACAGTGAAATCGGCGATGTTCTTGGGCAATCATAGCGGAAACTCTTGTTAGACATCTACATTAAGCTGAAGAGCAATCGGATAGTTTCTGTTCTCCAAGTGGTCGATGCTAGATATCTTTGGTACCCAGAGCGTTTTCTCTCAAAGTCGTAGTCGGTCTGTGAACTCTATGCTGCTGCTCCATCATATTTATCGTGACATTATAAGCATCGACAGAAGATAAGATTTAGTTCGATTTCTAATATTTTAATTTAAAATATTGTTTAAACTAGACTATTAAATAATTATTGTCAATTTAACAACCACTTCTCTGATGGTATTTAAAAGTTTATATTATCCGATTGATTTAAAAAATACTTTGAAGAAAAAAGTTACGTTTTAAAAATATTTTTTTCGTGAAAAGTTGCTTTGATGATTCATCAATGAGTATTTGATATTTCTTACATGTTATCAAGATTTGACGCAGAAACGTCTACAAGAGCATCAAGCATGTTCATTAAGTCAAACAGTAATATATCAAAAAGAGACATTCGTTGCGGCGAGTAGTTTGCCGACGATGCGCGGCGAAGTGATCAGTTTTGAGTATTAAATTAATTTTTAAGAATTCTCCAGGAGTGTCACCCTCTCTCTCGCAGTGAATAAAAGAAAGAGAGAGAGAGAGAGAGAGAAAGACAAAGGGGGAGAAATCGGGTGCCAAACGGGAAGGGGGAGAGAACACGAGAGAAGAGAGAGAGAGGAGAGGGAGAGAGAGAGAGAGAATGAGTGAGTTGGTAGGGGAATTGTTACCCGAAGTTTAAACTTGGTTGTCGACTGCCGTTAACAAGGTTTGCCATGGGGCTGGTTCAGTAGTGTCTAGGTCTCGGGGTGTGCCACATCTCGCGTCCGGAGACGCTCATCTTCGTCGTGTCTTGAAGCACGGTAAACGGTCATCCGCGGGGGTTCCGTTCATTTTTCCATCCTGTCGCTAAGGGTCGCGACATTCTCCCCGAACGAACGATAGTAAGGAGTCGCTCCAGGCGTGGTCCAAGGCGTAACAGTACGGAGTATTCGCTGAGTGTTGCTGCGACGAAGAGTTGACACTATAGTGATTGCGATTGACTTGCAAAGGAAAGAAGCGTGAGATTATTCAGATTCAGATGCCGCAATTGGGATTTATCGATGGTTATCGTATTATGTACGTATTCATCATTATTTGCGTATGTAGAAATATTTGTTTAAGTGTTAAACATTATTTAATTACGTTGCTTAATAACGTATTATTTTCGTCACTTTAATGAAAGAATTACTTGTGCGAAAGTAATAGCCGACGGTCGCTGATGAACAATTATCTACCAAAGATTAATTCGGAATATTTTGTTTAACTTGCATATTTTCACGCTTATTTCTCTAATAGTTTTATTTTCGTAATTTTATATAAAATTTGTATCACACATATATATATATATATATATATATATATATATATATATGTATGTTTTTTACGTTTTTTATAAACATTTTATTTCTATATCAGATGCAAAATTTGCGAATTGCTATATAGATAGCTTTCTTTAACGTTAGAAAAAGCTATCCATTTATATTAATATTGAAACTGTGATCTGATATTTAGCAATTCGCAAATTTTGCATCTGATATAAAAATAAAATGTTTGTAAAAAACGTTGCTAAATTTGTTTTTCGAGAGGGGGGACAGTTGGTTCTAACGCATATTGCTGCGAACACCGTACCCATCTAAAGACCGGCTAGAAGAAGATTCTAAAGGTGGTGCGCAGGGTTTAGAATTTGGGCGGAAGAGTCGCAGCGCGGCGCGGCCACCAGTGGTTAAAGCCACCCCGAGTTCGTTGATTATATCGATTTGAAGCCCCCCTAACGGAATTACATCGAAAATTGCCCTAACCTCGCACAACCTTAAAGCCACGCGAGAAGGGGTGATGCCTTCGGCTTTTACCGATTGAAAACGCTTCGAGCTCTGCACTATTGATTAAACTATATTACGGCATGTTGTAGATTTTGGCGAATTTTTCTTTTAATATACGGCGATCTATTAAGGTACACGAGGGGATTATATGTATGTCAAGCTAAGTTTAGTAATCATAAAGTTATTATCAGCAATTTGGCGTTTCTTGCTTAATTAGCTGAAAAAGACAAGCAGTTATTTAACTAACATCATTTAATCAATGTGTTGTATATTTTATACTTCTCTATTTTACATTTATATGATCAGGTGATGCAGGTTGGCGTGTGAATTACAACGTTCGCACGTATGACATTTATCATAAGCAACGTGTCACGGGCCTGTGATTAATTGCTTAACGTCAGCAAGCTAGACCACGTAGAGACGATGGCTTAATTAATGAATAATTAATTATACGCATATTCGGAGCGGTAATTTCCTCGGAACGACTTATGCGGAGTCGATTATTTTAAACTTTCTGTTTACTTCGCGTTCCTTTATGATGACGATCGTCGCAAAGCCCAATTTCCAGCCCATTTTACAGGAGATCGACGTAATGACGAATAGGTAATTTCGTGCGATACGTTACGTCGATGCCACCCCACCGAGCGGAAAGTAATTCACGTCGCAGCAGCTTTTTATCGCGAAACGCGGGAACGATAACCGGGTGCCGCCGGCATGGCGCGCGCGCTCAATCACTCGGCGGTGAAACAATAAAGAGAGGAAACGCTCCATCGAGATGCAAATCGATGCAAACTTTTATACGAATCCGTGGGCCATCGGCCCTGCCCGCTCGACGGCGGTCATTGTCCATCGTGTATTTTTTATACCAATGTAACCATTACGTCAACGAATCACCGGCCAGTTTATTGGATATTATCATGTTACCGATGGTAAATGGGCGTGTATAATGAATGGCGCAGCGGTTATACGATGATATCAATTGCATCATATTGCAAATATTTCAGAGTTAAAATTTTTTCACGTTGGAATTTCAACGTTAAAATTTTTTGCCGTTTTTAAAGAACGTTAATAATCTATTTGCGGACATTATAGAGAGAGAGTGAATTTGCGATGCTCTAAATTGACTTTTTACAAGAGAGAAATGACCTACATTTATTTTATTTTATTGAATTTCCAATAAAATTGTTACAGACATATTTGTGATTCTGTTTTCAATACTTTGCTTTGAAAAAGTGATAGATTCAATCGGTTTCTCTAAGTTTTTGGAGCTTCTTGTTTAGGAGTTAGAAGCATAACACTAGAATATTGCTTTGACTTGGCTTTATTATATATAATCGGGTTTTTTAGACGAATGTAGTGCATTGAAGTTTCCAAGCGATCGTTCTGAGATGCTGAAAATATTGACGGTTGTTATCGCGCACCGCGAGCGACTTGTAGCTCGGTCTCCACGATAATTTTCGGTTATCCTGGCGGGTCCTCGGCGATATAACCATAGTGCGGGTGCTCGCGCGATAGCGTGATCCAATTTGTCGAAGAATGCGCTATCGCGGGTAACTGCGAGACGGTGCAAGAAGACGATGGAAAGGGTTAGATGGGGCCCGCCGGAGAGAGGCGGCGCGGGGGAGAAACGACGATGGCGATGAGGGACGCGAGATGCGGCGGGGGCAGGCAATTAATACGACGCGGAGGCATGCACGTCGGCAGGCAACGCCGAAGACTCGCTTCATTAGGGCCCGAACGAAGGGTTGATTTTTACTCCGAAAATCCTCCTACCGCCGGCTCATTGGTTTCCAATTATCGAAATGCCGTCGCCTTAGGGCATTCTTGTCTTGCCCCCTTGTCCTCCTCCACCACCTCCCCGCCTCCCCGCCGCGTTCATCTTTGTAAATGTGGTTTCATTTATTGAACAAACGTTTTTGTCGTTGATTTTGGCATTTATACACAGGGAAATTATTTTACCTCATATATCTGTCAGATTGCACCGCTCAATTGCAATCGATTTGAATGGAGATAACGGAGGGCGATGCACGTTGATCGAATTCCATTTCGAAATGTCCAATGTTTTAGCATGACTTTTAATGGACTGTCGAATTAAATTTTAACCATCTTGAAAAGTTACGAAAATGTTATTTTTTAGGTGTTAGTTTTTAGTGTGCATAAAACAAGGATAAAAAAATCTCATCCTAAAAAATAACTGTTGATTTATTGGTTTCAAATTTATTTTTGCGATTAAAATGCTTAAATATTTCAACTTTTCTTTTTCTGTCTTTTCATTAGTATTATACGTAAGGTATACGATTTCATTTATATAATTTTAGCCATACAACAAATATATTCTTTGTCGACTTTAATTTACATTTATGCAAGCATTTTGATTTGATTCCTATTGAGTAATAATAAAAGGTCATTGCACTTTGGACTGAGAAATATTTGATAAAGCTCGTTTTGAGTGTGGTTTTAGAAGCTTCAAACTATCCGCGAAACTATTATGACACATCTCACAATTTTCTTTTTCATATATTCCGTGAATACATTTCATTTGCAAATATAACTCTTCCCAATTAAATTACTCTAGCATTTAGAATTCGGGGATTCTTCCGTTTGACAATGCGCTCGTTATCTATTCTTGGTTCTCTTTTCTCTTGCCAGTCCCGTGAGAGACGAGAGATGTAGAAAATAGCATCGGTTCAACAACATCTCGCGAGAATCGAGAAGGGGTCTGCGTTATTAAAGCTGCCGTACGTTCGAAACGAGAGGGAACCGAAAGCAGCTAAATGCCACATCGAACATGGACCCCGGCACTCTTGCAGAATTTTCAAAATTCAACGCGGTCAGGGCGCGCGGGGGGGAGGGGGAAGAGGGAAGGGAAGGAGTTTCTCTAACGTATGGAAAGGGGGGGAAGAGGGGACAAGAGGGAACCGGGTGGGACTAGTGAGCCTGGGAATAAAGCCTGGAGATCGGAGTCACCGACGGCTCCCGGAGCCAGTAGGAATCTCGGAATCCCCACGTCGTGCTTCCGCACCTGTTTTCCGGTGCATCGAAAAAGAGGCGGGCGTTCTTACGCTCGGCGACGGACCAGGCGAGGCGAGGTAGTGCGAACGAGAAGAAGAAGAAGTGGCGTGGCGGAGAAGGCGGAAGAGAAGCCATGAGGTGGCGGGCGACGGAGGAGGAGGAGGTGGAGGATGGCGGATCAAGAGAAGGAGCATGAGGAGGAGTAAGAGGTGGAAGAGGAGGAGGAGGATGACGACGACGAGGAGGATGACGAAGAAGAAGGACGAGGAGGAGGAGGAGGAGGAAGAGGTAGAAGAGGACGAGAGGGATGGCCGGGGGTGACTAGGCGGGGGTAGTCCAATCAGAGCCGAGTACGGGTGGGGCAGAACACCTCCGCCCTCTCCCGCGCGTTACCTCCCGCGGCCCTCCGCAGCCCTCCTCGTCCTCCTCGGAATGCGCCGGAACCAGCGCTACCTCCGAGCAGGACCACCGCCATCCACCCCCTCATCCTCCCCCCCGTCGCGCGCGCGGGGTTCCTACTCCACCTTCACCTCCTCCCACGTAACCTAGCCTCCTCCGGAACCCCCGCGGCTCCTCCTGGCGGCTGCCCAAGACAAGTGCCCGCGAGAGATTCTCACGGCATGAGCGGGGATCGTTACGTACCACCGACGACGAGGATATCCACGGCCGAGAGGATCTCCACGAGACGATTTCCGCGCGTACGCGACCCTAAAGCCCTCCACGCACGCACGAACGCACGCACGAATTTTCACGCATTCACGCAATGCCCGCCGCGGCAGGGGACGGCTGCGTTCACCTACTTCGTCAGGCCGCGATCTCTGAGGCGGTGTGATTAAGCAACTCCGTTTTTCGGCTCGGAAGAAGTACCCCGAAATCGTCGCAGTAAGTAATGTTCATCGGATACTTTCATCTTTCGACGGATCGTGATTAAGTTCTTCGGTTTGTGATTGTATCTTTCTCTTCATTTCCATTCAATAATTTACATTATGGATTAAATTTTTTATTAAAGGTTTTTAGATTTTTCTAAAATTAAAAGATTTCAACAAAGTCTCGTGGATGGTAAAATACAAAATGTAATAAAAATATTTATATCTATATAACAAATAAAATTTTTAACATTGAATTTCTTGTCAATCTAGTAAACAACCAAAGTATATTGAAAACGATACATTTGGCAGTACAGTAATGGATAACATTTAAATCGCAGTTTACTCGTATTCTATATTTATCAAATCCCTATAATTAAAGTCATGTTGTTTATTTGCATTCATCATAAATGCATTCATCTTGGTTTATAAAAGTGGCAAGTAAAAAACATATATTTTAAACTAATACGTGTTACATTACAGCATAAAAACAATATTTAAATTGAGTTCCGGTTATTTCATTAGTGCGTTATTACGAAGAAGCCGTGAATGAAAAGGGTGGGAAAGGGGAGTGGAAGGGTTGGAATAATAAAAAACTGTTCGTCCGATTTGGCGCCTTCGAGATACGTGGAACATTTCTTTTCACTGCATTGTTGAAATCAATCCGGAGGTGCTTGGCTGCGGAAGGGTGGAAATAGTGTTTGCGCGTACGGTCGGATAAACACCTGTCGGTAGAAAGAGAGTAATCGGGTAGGGCCGTAGAGGACCGAGAAGGGAAGCGGCTACATGTGCACGGGTTGCTCGACCGAAACGCGAGTGATTCGATCTTTTCTGAACCATTGCGTTCGATTTGTTTCGCTGAAATATCACCGTTGAACTCTCTCTCTCTCTCTCTCTCTTTCTCTCTCCTGGTATAAGCAGTATCAGAACATATGAAATCTTGGCTCGCTCTCATTTCTGTCATCAATAATGTTCACCAATAATGTTCTAAATTAGGTAAAGTTCTCGTCGTTACTCTGAAACATAAAAAATATTTATAATTACACTTTGCAAGAAATCGACTTGTTAATTATATTTACAACACGGTACTTCATTTTTTTTTATAGAAAAGTGCTTTATTATTATCATATTTTATACATTTTATTCATTATCATCATATTATCATCAGAAGACTTACAACAGTACACATTATAGAAAGAAATATTACGTAATGCAACATGCGTACGTATAGTTGGTAATGATTGAATTTAACAATAAAAATTGAACTAGATGATTTCAAACTAAGCAACGATCTTCAAAATAATGATTGTTTATAATTAATTGATATTCTTTCTCGATTAACGCAAAACTTAACGTGATATCTAAATTAAATCTTTGCAATAAATAATAAAATTTAAGTAATCAAGGAGAGAATCATGTTGTTTTTATCAATGACAAATTGGTAAAAGTACATGACATATGAAGAATACGAAATACGACAGCGTGTGCATGCCTGTTCGTGTTGACGGTCGCGCTCTTGGATTTGTAAGGATATTCTTGTCAAAGTTAGTTACATATCACGTAGGAGGACAAAATGGATGGGACGTGGAAGTAGGGCGATGAGATTATCTCGGCCAATATAGCGAATGGTTCGGAATGACTGCAATTATTTCGCGGTGCGTGTTCACGGTGCCGATTGAGCGAAACTGTATCCTAATAAAGGGAACCGAAGTCCTTCGTTAGATACACATACGTGTCTCTCTCTCTCTCTCTCTCTCTCTCTCTCTCTCTCTCTCTTTCTCTGCGTGATAAAGTAAACGAAACGAGAAAGGAGTCCCCATTAATTGCAGATTGAACAGTAAAACCGGTAACTCATTTCGAGTCATCCGAGAACTATTTAACAGACATTTTAAATCAATTTTAGATCTATTAGATTTATGTCTTCATTTTAAAATTGCATATATGTGCGCGATCGGCGAGACTCATCTCTCTATCGAGGTCTAGTGAACGTAAAGGAAGGAAGACATGATGTGCGTGCCAAGAACTCTGCAAGATGTAAAATATTATTAATGAGAGTTTTTAATTAATAATTAATTCTCTCTCTCTGTGATACGAGAATCAGTGACGTTCCAAAAATAGTCATTCATGATAATTCGAGTTACTCGGGTTATATTCGTGAAACGTTCATCGAGATTCACGCGATTCCCTTTATGCAGACGCTCTAGTGTCGGTTCTTAATGGCTCTTTATGGATCACGACAGACAGGCGCGTGTGTACGTTTTCACGAGACAATGTAGACTATAGCTACGCAGAACTTACCAGAGGAGACGCTTTATCGTGCCGGCTCGCACGTATACATTTATATTTAAGAGGGAGGACGAAACTTTGCTGACAACATGGCCGACACGACTCTGGGCTTTTCTACTCGCCACTCTGTCTCTCTCTCTCTCTCTCTCTCTCTCTCTCTCTCTCTATTTCTCTTTCGTCGCCTCTCGCAAGGACAGCCTTTATTCTATTCTCACCGTTTCTACGTTGGCGAGAACCGCCCACTTGCAGCATGCTCCGCGAAGTAATTTTCGAGAGAAAAAAAGAGACCGTGATCCCTGCGTATACAGTCCAACTGTTGCGACGACGCGTTCGTGGATTTTCTTTGGCGAATAAATGCGATTGCGCTCGAAATACATTTAATACCTGGAATATATCTTGTGACGTTATTTGTAAAAAAATTTCTACTCGCAAGTTAAGGTATAATGTAACGATGAGTTAATGGAACTGCAGGGAAAATGAGTTTAATGACTAAAGTTGAAGTCCGCCCGAAGAGAATCCCGGAGAAAGTATGATAGCGTATGAGAATAAAGTACTTTCCGATGACCATGAGGGTCATGGGAGTAAATTGAAGCGGAAGTGAGCTAGCAACTTTTTCATTTAACATTCGACTTTGGCTCAATTTGCTCGTCATTGCTATAGATTCAAGTTGTTAAGAAGATGATTAGGGCACCTTGATATTTGTCACTGTAACGCATATTCACTTTTTTTACGTTGCGTGGTGCACAATATACTTCTACATTTAACTAATTTAAGTATCAAACTCGACCGTGGAGTATTACAAACAATCAAGATGCGAAAACGTCAACACAGCAAATCTTGGTGCTTGATAGTATTATAATATATGAATTTTACAATTCTCAGTTCGTGCAAACTGCACGCCGCATAATCATTGGTCTTAAAACGCAGCTCCAAACCGTACCTATAGTATGTAATATCACAATTAAATTGCCAAAGTAATCTAATAATTTGACGCAGCTCATTATTGAGCATCTTTTTAAGTCCTGTGAAAATAACTTATTACCACAGCCAGGATTCTACATTTATTGGATTTCTTGAAGTATTATTTTCGAAATATGGTGAAGTGATTTTTTTTTAAATAATAATACAATATTACAGAAGCGCGAGAGACGCGATTTAACTGAGTGCAGATGCCGATTCGTAAGACGCGTTCTCCGCGGGAGAACGGAGTCGCGAATTAACGAGTCGGCGATCGGCAGGCTCGTGTCAAGCACGTCAAGCCATTTAAGCGCGAAGTCACGCGAAGGTGCGACCGCGATGCACGCGAGCACGTCAACGCGGCATTTCCACGAGCTTTCGTTCATGTACCAGGTATTTGGTTAATCGGGAACGCGAAGGGATTACGGTGTTTGGGGGCCGGCAAGAATAATAGTCCGTAGCCTCGATCCGACCAAATAAAATCACACATGTATACATACGTTCACGCATACACGCACATAAACAAGATAAATTGAATCGCCGTCACTAATTTCTTAGTTTCTTCAAACGACAATCCAATTCGCAAATTTACAACGTTTTTTAAACACATGAGTCGCGATTAATCTTTAACGGGGCAATTTAAATTTTATCAAACATGCGATATTTTTGTAAGAACATGTTCTTCCAAGTATTATTAGCAATGACGAAGGAACAGTGTTGTTGATAAAAAAAGGGTAATAAACTAGAACGCTAATCACTACGTAATTATTGACACGCCTTTTATTCCACATTATTTTCAACGCAGGAGTTTTGTGACGATCCGATCCGAAAAATTTGCGACGTTTTTTAAATACTCACATGAGTCACGATTAATGGGGCAATTTAAATTTTATCAAACATGCAATATTTTTGTAAGAACATGTTTTTCGAAGTGTTATTAACAATGACAATGGGGTAGCGTAGCTGATAAAAAAAAGGGTAATAAACTGGAACGCTAATCATACACAATTGACACGTTTCTTTTATTCTACATTATTTTTTAACGCAGGAGTCTTCAAATGACGTTCCGATCCGAAAAATTTTTTAAACATTTACACGAGTCGCAGTTAATCTTTAACGGATAATTTAAATGTTATCAAATATATGCGATATTTTTGGAAGAACTTTTCTTTTCGAAGCATTATTAACAATGCTTCAATGACGAAGGAGTAGTGTCGCTGATAAAAAAAAGGGAATAATAAACTAGAGAACGCTAATCGCTACGTAATTGACACGCCTTTTATTCTACATTATTTTCAACGCAGGAGCAGGCACCGTATAGTAGACGTGTGTGTAGCGTAGAACGCGGGACGGCGGAAAATCGCAGATATCTAGACGCGAGCTTCTTGCTATCCATCATTTTAAACGATATTACGTTCTAAGGCGTCTTTTCGCCCAATCTCCCGTGCGTCTAATGTACGTAAAGCGGATTGGAGAATCAGAAGGGGGGGGGGAGGGGTAACGCGAGAGCCAGGCGTCGTCGTCGTCGTCGTCGTCTGAACGTTACAATGATCCGTTGCACACACCGGGCTTTTCCGTCCTCTTTTACCTTCGCGAGCCGTCTTTGCCCTTTCTCGAAAGTGCCGCGAGAAGGCTACGCGGGGACGGGTGAAGGGGGAGGGGAAGGGGAGGGGCGAGAAGGACGGGGAAAGAGAAAAGGAGCGTGTGCGGGAGAACGGAGCGAGCGCGGAAACTTTTCTTGTGCAAAGTACCACGCGGACTGGCTCGAGGTTATGAAATTCTGATGGCTCATAAAATGTAAGAAAATTTACAGACTTCGCCATCTTCCTCTTTCTCTTTCGCTTTCTTGCGCTCTCTCTTTCTCTCTCTCTCTTTCTCTTTCTTTCTCTCTCGTCTCTTGCTTCTCTTATACCTTCTGGCTTGCCGTCTTTTCGCGTTTTCCGCTTCTCTTTCGCTTCTCTCCACCTCGACTTGCCATCGTCGTCGGCGGCTTCGCGAGCTTGAACGGAAGAGAGAACGAGCGGTCGGAGGGGACGAAAGTTTAAAACTCGCGGCAATCGATTAGGAGTCTGGCAAAGGAGAGACTTCCCTCGTTCATTGCCGCTACCTTTCTCCCTCTGTCTAAAATTGGCGCGCTCGTGTTTCCATTTTTTTTTTTCAAAATTGCACAGTTTTATTTGAGTTGAAATGTCGAATATTTAAAAATGGTCGGTCTCTCTCTCGTTGAATATCTTGCAACGCGTTTGAAGACATCCTTCGTAAATTTCTCAAAGATGTAAGATGCGATATTGCAGCATATTGCCTGTCATTTTTCAAACAACGTGAGCCTGTTGACTTTGTTACCGGGAAACGTAATCGTTTCAAAGGCTAAGATTACCAGGTCAGAGTCTATAGGGACTACGATATTTCGTAGCTTTGGTAGTGCAAAGTCTAGAGATAGAGATAGAATCAATATTTATCCGTAGGGAATGAGAGTCGCAATATAAATACGATATTCGAGAGCGGAACTTTACGGCGCTTGTGGCAAAAATGGCTGTATCCCTCTCGGAAACTACTTTCTCGTCTATCGGAATATTCTCTCGCTCCGTAGCCGTGGCTGTAGGCGAACCTTAATTAACGGCAAGCAAATGAATACGCCCTGATCACTCGAAATTGCGCTTTCGGTCGTCTGCAGGGCGACTTCCGAACTATATTTTCGTCAATCTTTATTCCTTGTTCCTCATTTAACTCCACCGACGGTGAAGAGCATAATTTTCCCGGTCTGTGTGTTAGTTTCCCTTTTGAGAGGAAAATTGTATCAACATTCTGTCTACAATTTTTCGAAAAAATTTCGCAGACGATGGAATAACGGTATGTGCCGATGGAGGAGATCTGAATTTATACTTCATGGATCTGATTTTACCATATTTTATGTGCAATAATTAATTCAAAAAGCGAAACTGGAAATTTTCCAACGGGGAATTTCAAGGCTCAACGAGGCTCGCCCAGCGCTCGCCAATCTCGCGCGAATAATTATGTATAAAGGCGACGACGATGGCGGCCTGGCGTTAGCGGCGTGGTAGTGGCTCGCCGCTCAAAATACGTCTAAATATTAATGAGCTGTCCCTGCCTACGGCGTGGCGCCTTCGTCTGGGCGCCTGGCGTTCACGCTCTCTTCTCAGGTACCGTGTCTACGTGTGCGAGTGTCGAACGTGTGCCGAAAAGTGTGTGAGCGTGAGCACAATGTGATGCAAAGTTTGTAATATTACATCGTGCGCGCGTGCGAGAGCCGATCGATGTTCCTTGGCGAATATATCGCGAGCATAAGGGGTAGACCCATGTTCGCGCATTACGCTCGCGCGCGTTCGGTGGCCTTATTTTTGTGAAACTGTTTTAATTTTACGAGCTCTCGCGTCATCGCTCGCGAATGAAACTCGGTCGCAGCCGCCGAAACGGCTTTACCGAAATATAGGAGATTCCATTGCTCTCTACCGTGACGATAACAGACGCTGCCACATTCTCGCTGCATTTGGACGCGTTTCACGGGATTAGCAGTTGCCTTGACAGTGCTAATTCGCTTCTACCTTTCCTCTCGTCTCCCTCCTTCTTTCACCTCGTTATTCTCTCCCTGCGAGAGCGCGCGCTCTGCCTTTCTCGCTCTCTTTCCTCATCCGACTCTGAATCGGAGTAAAGAGGGCCTTCGGCGTAAGGAACAACGAGGGGGGGAGCGTAAAAGGGTTGACAGGAAGAAGTTACCTGATAGTTAATACAAAGACTGTCATGTAAGATGCGCCGTCAAGCGGTAGTATCCCCCGTCCCCCTCCCCCTTCGCGCGCGCCCCTTCTCGCTCCTTCCGTCCCCTGCTATCTTACCTTCCCGCCCTTTATTTTGTTCTCCTCTATTTTCCCAGGGCTCCTCCTCTTCCTAGCTGGCAGATCCTTCGGGACGGCTAATTGTGAGTGACAGTCGCAACGGGTAACGGGAGAGGGATCAACGTCACTCTCAAGAACTTCTCAAAAGCCCCGTTGACGCTTCTTCTCATTTTCAAAGATCGCTATACTTTAATGACTGACGCGCGTGCATCCAAAAATTCTGCTGGCCTCGTAGCTTATGTAATAACAATTGGACACAATTGGTATTGGAATCGGCAAGATTTATAATACCATGAATAATATCAAGGTGCAGGTTAATGAGAATAATTTGGCAAGCGACCGATTGAAAGAGATTTTAAAGCGTTAATAAGGTTCAATGTTCTCTTTTCACATCGCGACTTTTCAAGTCATTTCTTGACGAGCTTTTTCTAAACGCGAAAGATATCTACAGATAATTATCTTTCATGCGACTTGACTCTCATTATTTAGATCTTTTTGTCATGGCCGGTCAATTTTGTATTTAAAGCATAGTCGATTTGCACACGCGGGAATATGATATTGCGGCGACCTAACTATTAGAATACGCGAATTCTCTACCGCATAACAATCTCTGCCTGTAACAAGAAGAGCATTTCGCGGAGCACGCATCTGGTCCCCCCCTCCTCTCCCCCCATCGAGATGGGACGCGACCAATCTCAAGTTTACCTAGCTCGGGAGAAGAGTACCGCGCCGGTGACTGTATTTACCATCTCTCGTAGGTACTTAATTTTGCTTTCGGAATGAAGTCCGGGGAGAGCCGTCTTTGGATTGAGGCCGGTATAGGTGGGAAATAGCGTATAGGTGTTATACCGAAAGGTAAGAGTTGCCGCCTCGGTTGCGGGGAGGGACGCTGGTGTTGGTGGCACATTGAAATACCGGCGATATGCTCGAGTAGCGAAGCTGTAGGAAACTTCCGCCGAGTATTTTCCTGGGACTGTCTCTCACAATTAGAATTCTCCGGGGAGAAAGCCAGCCTCGCGTACTCGTAGACGTAGAGTAATGCGAAGATAGGTGCCCATTACGCGGGAGCCTTTGCCGATTTTCCGACAACAGGGGATTCCGAATGCAACTTATTGTGCAGATAGATTCCGCGAGCGTTCAAAAGTCGGAAATTTAACGGGCACACGATTTAAATCAGAGGAGACAAATGTTTTAACATTTTTACAAGCGTTCGCAAGAGATTGCTTTAATTTTTTAGAATGATTTGATAAAATCTAATTTTTAAAACTGAAACTTGAAACTACGCGAAATTTAACACACGGTTCGAGAAAAGTATTACCTAATTTATCCCTTGAACTCTTTCCACTGCAGCGGTTGCCAGCCGACAGAGGAAAGTGCATTGCGATCGTGAAGGTATCGCGTGACGTGCAATTCGATGGTTCCGACCGACAGCTCTCTCTCGGAATAGTCGGTTATCGGCCGAGTGGTGAGCCCGGTTGGGTGTGTGTCTTTAGAAAAGCATTAGTGTCCGGAATTAATTGATCGCGGAAGGGAAGTGGATACCTACGAGCTTACATACTCCTATCTCTCTCGACCGCCCTCTCTCTCACACTCTCTCTCTCTCTTTCTCCCTGTCTCTCTTTCTCGCTCCCATGCTCCCTTGCCGTGCAGGGTGCAGGGTAATATCGGTACTAGTCTGTACCAGTCGATGAGCCACTCGCCGCGCTTCCCCTCTTCATGGTTCCTCTTGCATCGCTCGTACACACGGGCGCGGCGCAACGATATAATCTGCTACTTCGTTCCTCGTGACTTCCCTCGAATTTTTGATATCAAAGTACCGTCCGACACGTATGAATTCCGTTTTCTCTCTCTATCAGCAAACCATTTTTTTTCGTACATTGGACGAATAATTCTTTTCTACGATGGAAACAAGAATACGCAATCTAGAATGCGTGATATTCAAGATCTGCAATAACTAAAATTCATAGAAGCTATGGTATCTATGAACTTTATATCTCCGTGAAATAATCTGCGAAATTTAGGATAGTCAATATCTTATAATTTTTATATTAAACAAAATTGCATTAATTTTTTTTTGTTTTATTGCGAGTTTCTATTAAGATTATTAATAGTCGCACATGATCGCTGCTGAATATCGCACATATTATTTCCTTTGACATAAGGATTTTTGTAACATTCTCTCCCTTGATGTCTTTTTTGACTTACACCATCGCTGAGAATTCTCAATGCCAGAGGCGAAGAGAGGTCGGTTAGAAGCATTTGTTTGACGAGGTCGAGGGTTATTAAGCCGAGACTGTAGACCACATCAGAGCCAACCAGAAAGGCCCTTTGGCATATTTGCTTAACCTACAACCTTTTCCTATCCTCACATCTTATTTACCTATCAAAATTTATCTAGATCTAGAGGCAATGACCTTCTAGTCCATTAGTTACGCTTTTATGACTTTTATTTTATTATTAAAATGCAGAAAGGCAAGCAAAAGCTTTTTAAAGCTGGAATCAATGGATATTCAAGCATATTGAAGTGATACAAGTGGAGTTTTGTATGTTGAAATGTTGAGTAGACCAAAGAAACGGGAAACGAAGTAAAAAAAAATAAAAATAAAACTTAGATATTTATTCAATTAATTTTAATTACATTTAGAAAAAAAATTCCCCTTTCATTGTACATGTGACACACCCACCCTGTATACGTGACACAATTTAACGGCATACCTAAAATTTGCAACGATAACAAGTACGCAAGTTCGTCACACATATTGATTACTACTTGCATATAGTTTTAATTGCGTTGCATTAAAAAGTTCCCTCAGTTGTATCAGGCGATAGAAAATACTATTTGTTAGTAACTCTCACTTGTCGATCAATTAAAAGTTTCACGATATTGCTCCGACACCCTGGGCAAACATCTTTACTTTAGAGTTACGAGAGCATGCGAGAGAGAGAGAGAGAGAGAGAGAGAGAGAGTTATACA
>NW_012026805.1:2112584-2155277 GCF_000956235.1 Wasmannia auropunctata
TGGGAGGGAGGGAGGGAGAGAGTTACTTCATCGCTAAAGTAATGGAATTCACAGTTCACTCGCCAGCGCGGCGCGGGGCCTCGGTCCTCATCATTTACCTGCACCTTTGTATCGCGGCGCCCGGCCCGGCAGGATTACTCCGCTCGTCGTAATCAGAATCCGCGCGCGTTCTGTGAGCGTTATTTAGAATCGTATCTATCCATCCGTCCGTGTCTAGCTCAGCAGCCCGCCAACTATCCGAGCACTTAAGCGCAATCACGAAACCAATTGGAATCGGTAAATATCCAGCCGGCGGCTGCAAAGGCGAGATTGCCGCGGCGCGCGGCGGTGCACGGTGGTGATGGTGGGCGTTCGGGCCGGGCATTCGGCCCGGGATATATATACGGGCGCGCGGCGGGTCGGGCGCGTAAGCGTTTAGCCAGGTCGAGTAGTCGAGTTGATATCCGGCAGATATGTCCTTGAAGCATGCGAGCGTAATCACGATCGGCCGCGACGCGAGAGGGGCCGCGGCGGATGAAGGACGGATAAACGACGGATAGATACGTATACGCTCGCGCGCACGTAAACGTGAACGTTTCCACGCGCTTAGCGTAATGGATACGCGCGTTAGGATCACCCCTCTCTCTCTCTCTCTCCGTCTCTCTTTCTCATCCCCTGCGCCGACCTTTCTCCTCTCGCTCTCTTCCTCCTCGCTTTCTCTAGACCCGCACGCGCTCCTCTCGTTCTCTCGTATGCCACGAATCTGCCTTTGGGCGCGATGCAAAAGCCGCGGGTTCCAAGATCCGACGTGATAAGTGGTTAAACGGCAGTAAGTAAATGTTATAACCGTGCTGTAGTGGTACGCTCTCCCTCTCTCCTTCCCTCCCTCTCTCTCTCTCTCTCTCTCTCTCTCTCTCTCTCTCTTTGTCTGTCTCTTTCTCTCAAAGCCGGGAGAAATCGCGGAGGCTGAGTTACGAGACGCGGGACGGTAATACGCAGCGAACACGCGGTATACCGAAGTGGCAGAGCGCATTATGGGATTGAGATTAAGCGTGAGATATACGACATACGCCGCTTAGATTACTCGCGCGTAACGAAAAAGGGTGATTTCCGTTGCGGTCAGGGGGATATCCGTTTAAATCTCATCGCCCACGATCGCGAGTAATAAACACGGTAAAAGAGGGGTGAACTCTTCTCATCGCGTCCCGGCAAATGATAAATCGCGCGAAGGTCAGTCGAATGCGAAATAACGTCGTACAACGAAAACGTTGATACGTTGATACGTTGAAGAATGTAAATTGGCTCGCGGCCTCAAATGAAGCCGCTGGGGAAGTGCTCGTTTAAAACGTTGCTCTCTCTCGTCGTCGTCGTCGTTGTCTCGTTTTTAGCGCGACATGGCGGCGCGACGCGGTGTGGCCGCTATCGCACGAGCTGCATATTTACGATAATACGTGAAATTAATGATTACCACGAGTCAACTGCGAAAGTTTCGCGTGTTAATTTATAAAGGTAATATATCGTCGGACCTACGGCGGCGTTACGGCTATTGCCGGTGTCGCCGCGCGGTTATGAATCACGTCCTTTGACAGAACTAAACGTTACGGTCGTCCTTCGCCCTCCGCCGACGAAAGGGAGGAGGAGGAGGAGGAGGAGGAGGACGGGGGTGAGAAGGGGGTTCGTCTTCACCGCCTAGACGAACCCCCGGTACGCGAACGATATTGTTAACAACTCGGCTCGTCTTAAATTATGCCCGCCGGGTAATTACAGGAAGGCACATGACATTCGTGCATGGGAATAATTAATTCTCGCGATTACGTCCGCCTTCACCTCTCCTGTTTCTCGGGGCCCGACGTTCCTTCGCGTCGTGTCCACGAATTTTGCGCTCTCGAGATATACGTATATGTATACATATATATGTGGGACGCGAGACTTTTGACGATATTCCTTCATTCGTATCGTTTTCTTTTCTGATTGCAGGTAAATAGCACGTCGCTGCGACCGGGTCGCATTAGCCGGAACAGTTACTTGCGAGTTCCCAGTGTCTTTCTGTCGACGAGTGGTAAGTCGATCGACACCTGTCGTTTTGAACTATATACTTTGCCTAAGCGAAATAACGAGATATTAATGAAACGCTATACACATAGATGTGATTTAATATATTTTTGATTGCTTGTGCAAAATATTCACTTGAAATTGTATAGTCAACAAATAGAATTAATCTAACAATTTGACCGTTTATATTTTATCTATGGCCATTTTTTGCCACTGTATGAATTTTTTTGGTATTGGTTTGATCCGTATGTTTTGATATTTCATATACACAATTAGCATTTCAATATTAAAAAGAAAAAAAAAACAGTAGCTTGTTTCTTATTCTAATTAAATTTATAAATAATCCATTTTTACGATAGAAATATGATATATCATAAATTACGTATATTTTCTCGATCTCTCGCTGATTGTTTTGCATTCTTGTAAATGAAAAAAAAGAATTCACAATGTTAGAGTTTGTGCACTTCGCTCAATCGTGAGTCCGCGAAAACGTGCATTTCTATCGATCGTATAAGATCCCGGAGTGATAGAGTCCCGATCGTAATCGACTTCGCGCGAGGCGACGTCGATGCCGGCTAGCTTTTAAGAAGCACGAAAGTGGTCTCCGCAGCGAAACAGCGGCGGGGGGTGAGCCAGGAGTCCGCGGGTCGGGAGTAAATTAGTAATTAGAAATCTGATACAGGGTAAGGTAAGTCGGTGTTGTTTCGGCATCGCGTGGCTCTCTCCGCGTCGCGTGGACTCCTGCGACAGGCACGGCCTCGCGTGACCCGACGCCCCCCATCGGGTGGTAGCCGTGGGCCGCGCGGGGGCGAGCATACACGGGCAATCGTTCAGAGCGGCGGACGGGGGTAGGAGGGGGCGGAGGGGGTGGTCGGGCGAAGGGGACGGCCGTCCTGGAAAACGTAAGGGATGACAATTATGCCCTACAGGTAATTGCCGGGTTGCAGCTAAACGGAGCGCACGCCCCGGCTCGCCCTTCCGCGCCACCTGAAACGCGAGCTTTCGCCAGAAAATCATGGGCTTTAAAAAGCGTCACGCTCCCCCCCGGTGCTCTCCAATTTATCGCGGTTTTCGCCCCTTCGCGAGCCTCCCCCTCCCGCCCCGCGTGCAGTAAGAATATTATATACTCGCTGCATTAATTATTTATTTAACTATTGAGCACAGTTGGCATATTACCGAATTTATGTTATCGATATACAGATTTTACATACATGTATGTCAATATCATTTACTTTTCTACTGCCTTCATTTACTTCACATTTTTAAAATATCGCGTAGGAAGTTAGCTTCATCATGCTACACGGAAAGAACACGGGTTTGCTAAAATATTTAAAAATTTAGCTAGATACAGATCTGAAAATAATTTTTTACCAAAATAATTATGTAGTCTGTAGTCAAGTTGATTGCTAGATTGAGTTTCCTATACATAATTATTTTGACCGTCCAATAAAATTATTTTCAGATGTGTATTTAACTAAATTTTTAGATATTTCAGCAAAATTGTTCTTTCCATGTAATGAAACGATAATTAATTAATTTTTTTAAATCATTATAGTTGTATTTAAATAATTAATTAAAAATATTATAGCATGTATAGATTTTTGAATAGAGAAGACTTATTATCGCTGGGATTTGGAAATAATTGGAAGTAATTATAACACAGAGATTGGAAAATGCATCAAGTGAATAATCATTTTATTTAAATAATTAGATCTAGATTCTTTTATCTAGATTCTCTAGATTTATTAAATTTAGTTTAAATTCTTTCTTTATATGCGTTATATTTATATTGCTTACAGTGTTACGACATGTAAATATACAGAACAAAACTTTATGCAGCGAATTTAAGCGTTATAACTACATTTCTATTCTTCGTTGTTATCGTTCCTTCGAGTGTGTCCGAGTCTATAGAAGCGTCTGAAGTCTATCATGACGTAGTGCGTTCACTTTGAACTCGCGTACTACGCGTGCATTAGCGTGACTTTTACATGTGTGTGTGTGTGTGTGTGTGTGTGTATGTGTGCGTGTATAAACCTCGCAGAAATATTAATAACGAAGCGGGTCAAGGAAATTGCAGCTTATGGCCCAACGTCGTTCATTCAACCGGGAATTTCTTGTGATTTGTGTGTTACAAAGGAATATCCTACGTTAATGGTTTCGAAATCGAACTGCGGAGAAAAATAGCACCGTCAATTCAAACCGTCCACTTGCATCGTGTCGTAGTCGTCGAGAACTGTCCGGTGTTTGCTCCAGTTTTGCAACGAGGAGAGGATCACTCTTTTCTTTCACTGTTTTTAGGACTGCGATTCCAATCGACAGAGATTCAAAACATAATAGTAACATATAAACATCTTATTGTTAGAGAAATTTTTCTGCTCGTAAATCGTCAGCGTGCATAGCGCTATATGGCGCGATATTATATATACATGTATATCACATTATTTCCTTCGGAAAACAGAATCTTACAGTTGCGAACTTCCGTCGAACGCTTTTACGAATATGTATCACGAGGCATGTATAGCTCGGCATTCAAGCATCACTCAGTCGCGAACAGGCACACGAGAGCTCGGTGGAAAGACGAGGGTCAGAGGTTGCGGAGCACCGGGGCGTGTCGCGACGACAACGTTGCGAGGCATCCGGCTCTCTCCGTCGTGTTTCCCTACGACAACGACGACGACGACGACGATGACGACGACGACGACGATCGTTCGGAAAATTAGCTACAAATGTGTGTTATTTTGCTGGTAGAACAGCGCACTACGGGAGCGCATACGCCCGACCATGCATTATGCACGCAGTCCCTGTAGAGGCTGCCGGCCGGCCGACGCTTGTTTCGCACGCGCTTTTTCCCACGTGCTTGTAAGCCACGTAGCCCGATCGGGCTATGCCTTTATCTATGCGGCATGCACGTATCCGCAGAATGTGTCTACGTGGTGTGGAGGATGCCGGCGAAGGGGGGTGGGGGGGAGAGGGGGCCTCTATACACGTCTGTCTGTCACCTTTACACCAGCTCGCCGCGGCCGATTCTACGTCTCGGCCACGTGGCTCGTAAAGACGGACGGAGACGTATAGGCTTGCGTCGTCGCGTACACGGGCCTGCCCGTGTGCCCCGCGATCAGTGTGTTTTAAACCTTGGCACGCTTTGTTTTGGCTTACGTGTCGTTATATGCGTTCGACAATTTTCGCGCCGAGACCAGCCGCGATTGACTTACGTGTCCGTCGAGCGGCCACGATTAGAGCGCGGGCGTTTCCTGACTGTACACCGTCGTTACAGTGATTCTAATTGTATCCTAAGATGACCATCAAAGATAGTCCATCCTACCATCCCGGTAGTGTTGCATTCGCGGATGTACATAGTTAAAGCAGTTTTGTAAAATTGCAGACAGTTGAAGGGGATGTTGAATATAGTCTCTCTAAGTGTTTCGTTGATTAACCATGTTCGAGGAAGAATTTGCATCGTGATGTAAGTATTTACTGAAAAGCACACACGTGTATCATTAATTTTGGAAATTGAAAACCCAACTATAATTGTGTTGGGTAGGGAGTTTGAGGCAACAACGTAGAAATGATAAATAAATAAATACGAGGCGAATTTTAAAAACGAGCAACTAAAAAAGGTATAATAACTTATTAAATAACACGGCTAAATGTAACACGTTACATATTCTTTTCTAAACGCGGGAATATTTGGATTTTTACGCGCGCGCGAGACGTAAGGAGTCCCCCCACGGTTTTTCTTCGAGTGCCTTAGCGTGTACCCGCTGCCCTGAGACCTGCAATTAATTTTATATTTTGTTGCCGCGCGCACCGATCCTGCGGACATTTAAAAAAGGGCTTCATGTCTGCCGCTTTCCGTTCGTGCACACGTTGGGTCTCGTGAGGGGAGCGACGCTGAAAAATGGGGAAAAATGGGCGCGACGCGCGGTGTGATGTCGTGTCGTTCGAGTGACGGTCGCATGCCAGCCGGAGAATTACCGTCGAGTGGCTAGAGTTACCGGGCGGGAGAGAGCACGTATAGAGGCCTTGACGCGTTCGCATGACGGATGCCGATTCGATAGCTCGATTTCACCCGGCTCGCAATTCCGATGCCACTCCGACACCCCGGAGAAATTTTACACCAATCGATCGCGATTATCCTTTCCTCGCTGGCCGCCGGAAATGCGCTGGAAATCGTCAACAAAATCCGGATATATTAATGTGATTCAATCGTCCATGATATTTTCAAGTAAAAGTGTCGATAATAATCGAGTGCTTCTTTCTATATTAATTAATACTGCATATGAAATTTATATATATTTTTAATCCCCTTTTATACTGCATGAAAAACTGTTTTGTTAAAGTATCTAAAAATGTGGCTATATCTGAAAATAATTTTGTTAGACCAACCAAATAATTATGCAAAACACTCAAGCTGATTGCTAGAACGTTAAAATTTTTTGCAATATTGTCATCAACGCTTAAACGTTCTACATAATTAGGTATTTTGACGTCCGATAAAATTATTTTCAAATATATTATCCAGTCTAAATTTTTAAACTGAAAAGAATAACCCTTCTTTCTTTGTGGTAAAAAATTCACCTGATCGTATTCGTGCAGTTTTTCAGTAATACTTTGTTTCTGAAACGAATAGTGGCAATTTAGTACAAAGCTTAGCGATAATCGACGATACAAAGAACACGAAATAACAGAAGGGTTATGCGCCTTTAAACCGGGGTTGCACAACGCAGGGATGATGCAGTATTCATTAAAATAAGGTCAGAAACGGTATTATTAGGACGATTACGCACTTACGTGAGCACCCTTCGGTATAAGACGACGAGTATTCTTTCGCGTGAACGGCCGCTCGGTCGCGCCGCGCCGGCGAGATAGGGTTACTCTGTCCTGCGCATGGAATCGCGAGCTTGCATGGTCATTATAAAGCCATTAATCATATAAATAGGGCGAAGGAGGCAGGACCGGAGGGTGGTACCCGTTGTTCGAGTGAGGACGGTCAAGTCGAGTGAATTATCGATAACGCAGACCTTCGAGTTTCCTGCAGCGAGACCGACGATACGCTCGCGCCTATCAATTATTCGATCTGCGTGTGCACCCTTGCTCGTCCCTTGAAAACCGCCCTTTTGCCATGCACCACTTACATTTTCGTCTACCGGAATCGAACTAATCGATAACGATACATATCGGACCGTAATTTTGCGTCATAATTCGAGGTAAATCGAGCCCGAGTGATTCACCGAAATAACATTGTGCGATTATATAGTCGTGCATTCTCTCTCTTTCTCTCTTTCTCTCTCTCTCTCTCTCTCTCTCTCTCTCTATTTGATCAAAAGAACAATCGCACGCTAAAAAAAATTAGGAAAAAAATTTAGCCTTCAGCAAAACTGTTTAATTGAAGCATTTTTTAAAAGCAATCAAATATTTTATTTTATGTAACAAAAAAATTGCTTCTGCAAAATACATTTTTCTGCTTTATATTATTCTGTGAATCAAACGATTTTAAATGATAAAAATATTTGTTTATACCAGTTGAACAGTTTTGTTCAATACATTTTAATCAAAATTTTGATTCGCAGAACGAAATAAATATTTTTCATAGTACAGACTGTTTATATAGGTCGTTATGGGCAGTTGTTTATATTTTCTGAAACTAAGATTGGATTAAAAGTGTCTGTGTGCCTTGCATTTGTGGTTTCTCGAGTTATTTCACAGATTCCGAGAATTTTTCAACGTTGTCTACGCGCGCGGAAAATATTCGTGAGCGCGCGGCTGTATTACGGGATAAAGTGAATCATTAAGTTAGCGACGTGGACTCACTTCTTCGGCGCGTTGTACGAAGATGCCCTACTCTCAGACAACACTTAGACAGAGGATGAGGAGAGCGCCGCGGCGGGAAATCGTGGGCTGGGGCGGGGATTACTCATCCGACCGAAAGGAGATTCCACTAAGCTTTCAGATTTTACCCTCTTAGCCGACCAAGGATTATAAAACGCAAATACGTCCCGTGATTAGTGAGGATAAAGTAAACATCGGCCCTCCGTCGCGGTTGTTGCTCGTGCGAAATACCCTTGGAGAAGGCGACGGCGGCGCCGCGAAAAGAATCAGAGAAAACAGAGCGACATCCCTGACGCCTTGATTCACCCCTGAGATATGAATATAAGAATCGCAAAAGTCACGAAGGATCCAAGTTAAAGTTTAGAAAGACTCCATAGATTTTTCTAATTTCGAAGCGATTTTTTAATTTTTTAACAATTTTATTTTTTAAAAATTACAATAACAGCACAAAGTGAAAATTAATTTGCTGATGAAATGTTTGTCTGAGGAATTATGCACTTAGATTGAGAATTTATATCGAGAGTATTAAAATATTAAAGAACGATTCAAGATGTTTTTCGCATGTCATCCGTCTTACGTATTCTAATACGATATGATCGATTATCTCGTCTCCATTATGACGACGATTGTTTTTGATGGATTGGACGACTTTGGAATTATCGATATCTTAGACGCACTCGTATCGCGGGAGGCGTGGCGGCGCGCGGGCCGAAAGGGATCGAGTCCGAAATTCGATATAATTTCGAGGGTAATTTCGAGATAGCCACTTTACGCGGATAAACTGTGGGAAGATAGAACTTTAGAGCGCGGGGAAGCCTCAAGCATCCTACGGAAGTCTGGCTCTAATTAAGCGGCCCCTACCCCTGCCACGGGCTCCTTCACTCATCATCTTTCATCTCGCTCTGCCCGCCCCGCCGTCATCCTCTTCGGCTCCTCGGCATCCTCGCGGAGGTCTGAGGTGAAGGTAAGCATCCGTCCCGCGTGTTATCATATTCCTGATTGTTATGTCTTCGCTGACGATACCCTACTGCTCGTATTTTCCCTCTCTCTCTTTCTCCTCACCGCGTCGTCTCTCTTTCCCTCTCGCTCTTTATCCCGCTCTTAAATTATTCGACTCAATAATTTCTACTCCGCAACGCTCTCCTTCTCTCGATCTCTCTCTCTGCATATCAGTTTCGTCCGCGCTGTGTTTCGCTTCTTCATGGCTGTCTGACGGTACAAGAGAGCACGAGCTCCTAATTAAATTCCACTCTTTTCCTAGCGAGTCTTTTTTTTAGGTTTTCTCAACCGCACCTTAATTGCGCGGGAATCGAGATGGCTGTTGCCCTCATCAGCCACTCGGCACCGATTCTCCGTTCGCGTTCTCCTTTTCTCTCCTTGCCTCCCCGTAGCCCTTCTCTCTTAATTGGCGCATAATTATGTAAACAATTCCGACGTCGCTTTCCGACTCCGACGCTTAGCCACAAAGTTACCCCTCTACTGTCCCCCAACATTGCAAATCTCAAAATTAGCTCGAAATAAAGTTTCAAACACGGTTCTCTGGTATATCAAGAACAAGAAGTTTACACAAATGCTAAAAATTGGTCGCGATGTCAGTGGAATATATGTATGTCAATTCGAGTGTCGTATATTGTCTGACAGTATTAATCAATTAAAAATATGCGCGTAAAATAAAGTTAAAAAAAAATTAAGAAATAATTTATAAGATGTCATGTTGGAACTCATTATGATGATATTTTACAGCATATAAGTTAAGGATGATGAGTGAGTTGTTCGTTCAATCGCATTAATATTTTACGAGTTTATTGCTCGCGACGAAGATTAACAAAAATCCAGCGCGGCAATGATCTATTTACGACGGATCGGGGGTTGCTTGAACGAAAGGCGGATGGTTTGGCAGAGCGAGAAGGGGGAGGGGTGGGGAGGGGGAGGGGAGGGTGAGCCGTGCTTGCGGCAACATTATCTAAAATTCAAGCTGTAATTACTTTGCTGGGCGGCGCTCCGCTTGATTTATAGTCATCGCGCGATGCAGCTGCGTGGGTGTAAGTAATTAAAAATGTACCATCGCGTGGAACGGCACCCTCTCCCCCGTCTCGTAGGAAGACGGTTTAGAGCGGGGATCCGAGGGTGTGGGAATTGGGGATTGCTGCTTTTCTCAAACCTCCGTGTATCGTCCCGCGCGAGACAAACGAAAATAATCGACTGAGAATTTTGGCTGCGATTTTCTGGCCAGAATTAAAGCGGAGGCTGGAGGAGGAACGTCGTGTGTTCAATATCTCAAAATTATCGATTTTTAAACTTGCTTGATACTGGACGTTTCAGCGCTACTGACATTTGCATACTAATGTTCATTTATATACATTCATATCGTTTACATTACACATGTATATCATTTTACAAGATTTTGTTACGTTACAGAGTTGTAGGCATACATTATACAAAGCAAATTGTAATTTTATTTAGATGGATTAAAAATTAAAAATTTATTACAGTTTAAATCGTCTTTACAAATTAAAATAAATTCGTAAAAATCTATCAATATTTTTATTGTCTTTAGAAAAAAGAAATATATTTTAATTATAAAGAAATAAATATAATCTATTGTAATTGTAAGATTTATTTTAATTTTTAGATTCTAAATTATGAATAGAAAAAATATATTGCTATTATGGAATACTATTCTTGCTCCAAGAGATATCGGTGAAAAGAATTAATAAGTTTTAGCTTATATATACAAAAATCTGATATCTTTTTACGATCGTTTTATAGAGCGTACGAAATTGAATCTCAAGTCTGAAGACATTGGCCACTTGCCAGAAATCGATCGCGACCAGCAACCCGCGCTCACGTGATCGTATTTTTCGAAATGCAAGCGCGCGGTTACCACTTCTTATGCAATCAGTAACGATTAACCGTCCTCGGATACGGACGATCAATTTAGCCCGGAGACCGAAGGCGACCTGTGGCGGTTAGTTGGCACAGTCTCCAGGTTAATTGGCCATTCATGGTTAATTTAGTCCGGTGTGAGCCCGTAAGGCGGCGGAGACGACCCTTTCGACCCTCCAGAGACCGACTCGTCGATTTCGCATTCGTCTCGTGATAGAGTAGGTGAGTCCCATCAATCGTCGGTACCGATTCGGTCGGTCGATTGAGATGCCCCTCCTTCTCGGCCACCCGTGACTCTCGGTCGTCGCATTTGCTGTCGAAAACGATTCGCGAACGTGACCGCGCGGCGCGTATTAATTAGGCGGGTTCCACTAATGAGTGCGCGAGTAAACGGTTCGTGACCGCTCGTCGGGGCCGGTGGCGGCGGTGGTAGCGGCGCGGCGGACTTGCGAATCGTAACAGTTGTTACGGCGATAGCGGCACCCCGAAACGAGGTAAGAGGTGAAATGCAGATCGGAGAAAAATGTTGCAGGGACTGATGAAGGGGAAGAGTGGGAGAGAGATGCGCGCGGCCGGGACGGTTTCGATTCGAAAGTTCGGTACTTTCGCGTGTGCTCTCCGCCGCGCGATATGTTTTCGCGGGTAATTAAAAGAGCTCTAACGAATAGCCGCGTTTTTAACGACCCGCGCTGCTCGCGGCTTCCGCCCGGGCTCCACACGTATTTTCGAGAGGAATTTTTCGACGCCCGGAACAATTCGCAAGGGAGATATTTGCGCGGTCTATTGAATTACATCAATGCCTTGAATTACGACATTATTCTGTGATTTGGTAGACGTGGGGCGAAAGGAAACAATGGAGGAAGGTAGCAGTTTATGAAATACTTGTGAAATCGATGTCAAATTAGTTGTCAACTGATATGCCATTACTGTTCTTTTTTAGAACGCCAGCTTTATTGACCTGAAATAAATTGATGTGATGTAAATATGATTGAGGAGTAAAACAAGGTATCAAAGAATTTGTATTCCAAATAACCAGCAACATTCTTAACGTGTGTAGATTATGAATAACTTTTTCTCTCGCCAAACTTCATCAACGTACCAGGAATTAAATAATACAGAGCCATAAGGTACATAAGTAATATGCGATATATTATAACTCTTCGAAAATCGAATTTGAATTCGCAATCGTTGGTTAAGGAGGAGGGGATGGTTGCTCGCTTTGGCGACGTAGAATTCAAGAATACCTCGGGGAGATTACTAATGCGGGCTAACTACGGCCAGGACCTCTAAGACGATGTCGGAGGATCTCCCAAGGAAACTCCCAGTCGTTATTGCATTCTCGTATGAGGGTGGTTGCGAGATAGGATGAGAGAGAGAGAGAGAGAGAGAGAGAAATATAGAGAGAGGGGGAGGGAAGGGTGAGAAAGAGAAAGGAAGGTGGAGGGTACGAGAAGGGCGGGAGTTAGACAGAGGTGTACGTGGTGCTCGCGTTACCTATAACCTATTCCGGACGCGTCAGCGCATGAATGAACTTCTCCCGGTGGTTGCTTATCCACTTTCGTACGTGTTCCTCTAAAGCGCGACCTGCGACGGACTCTGCGCGCGAACCGTCTTCCAAGTTATTACTTCGTCGGCAAATCCACGAATTCCGTAGACTGCATGTGTACGCTCTCGTTCCGCGTCTACTCTTCTATGCGATCCTCGCGCAGTCGACTCGGGGAAGACGACGAGTCTCTCCGAGACTTCGAATCGGCAGAGGCAACTTTGTCGCTGCACCGGAGGAACGCAGTTGGAATCTATGCATAAGTCGATGGGACGCGAAATTTGGAGGCGTCAGACGCATCGAGCATATCGTTATCGCGGCGAGAATAGTCGTCTCTCGGTATAGATTTGCTGACTTTTAATAGAAACGCAAAGATAGTTTAGATATGTATATTCGAATATAGCATTTGCAGCTCGAACTTAACTCGAATTAGATCTCTCGTGCTAAAAATTAGCTTCCAAGGATTTCGAAATTTGAAGCTGAAATTTCCGACAATATGATGAGTTTCAATATATGTAGTAGTGACGTTGTGCAATAATCAGATTCTCTATGCGCACCATGACGTTTGTTACTCGGGCTTGCGAACTAACTTAATCATTAATATTGCTCGAGTCGAAGTGGTCGGGACGTAATTCGGGTTAATGATTGGATGGTCAGGCAAGCCGAGTCTATCCTTATGCGAGGTCTTGCGCGTGTCTGACCAGATCCAAAATCGGAATGGGATAGGCGACCCCAGACGCCGCAATTCACACATTGAATGCCATCCGGATCCTCGGCGCTCTATACCCACTTCGAGACCCTCGTCCACGGTTTCCTTCGTCGGTCGCGTTATCTCGTATCGGTGGAGGAGGAGGAAGGAGGAGGGAAGTCGGTGGGGAAACCACTTTGGTAATCTTCGAGTTTACAAGACGCAAACAGCTTAGGTGGTAACGCACCGATAAGATCTGAGTTTCTCCTTTCCCGATATACCACTGATAGCCGTCGTTAGGCCGCGGTTAGGACTTCAGTAAACCCCTCTATAGAGCCTTGCGCCCTTTGGCCCAGTCCGTCCGATGTTTTGCTATCTGGCATCTTGTGTACCTTGGTCAGTGATAAGGAATCTTCAGGTTCAATATACCGCTTACGTTTGAAGATCTCTTCCTCCACGAGTAGTTCAACGCATCATTAAATAGCTGCGGCTTAATAGCTCGTGCGTGTACAGTGTTTGTCAATGAGTAGAATTTTATTTTCAAAAGTCCAGATTACTTGGAAACGAATATGATTATAGTTAAATGCATTCTTATCTCAAATGATAATAAATAACTGAAAAGCAGTTAACAGAAATGTTGTCTTGATAGGAAATTTTTATAGTTTATCATAAGGATAAAATAGTTGATTTTTTTGATTGTACAAAGTAGAGGGATGTCTTTGCACTCGAAAAATCTGGTTGTTTCATAGATCTTTATTTCTAGACTCATTTGTAATGATTTATTCGACGAAAACTATTCTGCCAGTTTTTTGACGCTTTTAAAAATATATATATCTTAAAAAATTAGATTAAATTTAATTCCAATTTAATTTTTCAGATATTTTTGTAGGATATTAGATTTTGTGTAAATTAGTTTGTTTTTTTATAGTAGTTTAATATTCATTATTATAAATAATCTTTTAACGACAGTTTATTCTTTCGAAATGGGCTTTCTAAGGGTTTGCATTTTTAAGATAATCGCATTGCTCGCGTGTAATTCGCCTTAATCGCCGAGACAAGCTTACTAAACCACGCGACGTTGTGGGCTTTGAGTTTAATATATGCCGTAAGCCACAAGAAACCTCTTCAGTATGTCTCGCGGCGTGTGCGAGAATTTATCCCACGGTGGCGTTCTTTTTCCCATTACCAAATGCAAATATGGGTCTAATTTTAATTTTACGTGTATTAAAATCCGGAATCTCTTGGTTACCCAGCTGACGGAGGAGAAGACGAAGAAGGAGGAAGAAAGAAGCCTCGCCATTGCGGGATAAGAGAGGATCGCGCAGGGTTGCTACCCTGCGGGAGTGGGGTGGAGGGTTCCGTTGGGATTAGTTGGAAAGCGATTTCATCCTCGTGGGTGGTTGCAGCGAAGAAAACGTTCCCTCTCTTTCTCTCTCTCTCTCTCTCTCCACTCTCGCCGTGCCGTCTCGCTCCGCTTTGGCGGAAAGCCGGGTGAAAACCAAAGCGCGAAATTAGAATACAAACCCATCAGTGGCAGTGTTGGTAACGTTAGGAGCTCTCGCGTGGAGAAGGATAGAACGTACGGGCGAACGAGGGGGAGAGAGAGAGAGAGAGAGAGGAGAGGAATCGAACTGAGACAACAGACAGATTTCGAAGGAAGCCGCGCTTTCGACGCGACTCTAATTTACATACGCTCCATAAGATAGCGGGGAGCATAAGGGAATCCGCGTCGTTTCCCCGGAAAATACTGTAATTGGTTGAGGTCGTTCGCGACGGGGAACGCAAACGCGAATTGTGAGATGTACGCGTCGTCCAAACTGTCTTTTCGCATCTTGTTGCCACGAATTTAGTCTCGAGATTAAGAAAAGTGTTAGACGCCAGATCGCAGAGGAAAAAGATTCCACGACGTGGTGATAGGGGGAGAAATCGATTTATCCGTAATTCACGCAGTCGTTGTAATTCACATTGTGGACTAGCGGGTCTTCTTGGCGCTAATGGACGTTTATTGCGATTGCTGCGACAGCTGTGTTCACTCGACCGGGGCAGTCCGGGGTAGGTCGGGGGGTGGGGAGGAGGGGTGGGCAAGGCAGCCAGGTGGATCGGACAAAGAAGCCCGATCCTCGGTTACGGAGAGCCAGGTCCAGACGGAAAGTTTCCAGGAGCTCGGGAAGCCTAGACGACCGGGCGGCGGGAACTTTGGTTCCTGATGGTTGCTTGGTTAGCTGGAAACTCGGGTGAAGCCCAGTCAGCGTCCTGGCGGACCACGGTGGTCCTCCGCCGAGGTATAGTCGAGGTCGTCGACGGGCGTTCATGTGCACGCGCGCGCGATTCCCCGTCTTGTTCTCGCCTCTCGCTCACGCTCTCTCGACGATAATTACCGGCGGCGACCGCTTTTGTCCGACTCGGACCGCCAGGGTTTCCTTCTCTGCGCGCGTTCGCGGACGCCTTTGTCGGACGGTAAACGGAACTCCCTCTGCGCGCGCGATTACGGCCACCGCGGATGAGAGGAAAATTTCCAGGCTAAGCGCGAACTTGGAACAAGAGCCTCTCTTCTTAGGCTATCGAAATCTGTAACGCATCGTGGTTGTTAGTTATCGGAAAATTTTGTTTCCGATGAAACTTATCGGGGCTACAAATTAAGTTTGTTCTACCGAAACTTTGTTATATTGTCTAGTCAATAAGCGATAGTTGAAAATACAGAGAAAACTTTATCATAATATTTGATATGTTTATACTTGTTTATTTTTGAAAATGTTGCTTTAATCAAATTTGTTAAGTGTTGGAGGATATTTCTATATTACCATTAAATACGCAGATATTCTTATATCGTTTCTAAAAAAAAAGAAGCTTAATTGTCTTATCGCGGTTAAGCAATTAGGGTAGCATCGATGTCATGTATTATGAGCAACTTAAGAAAACGTTTTTATATTTCTCGCACATTGAAAAATAAAAAATCTTGTTCCTACCATTTGATAAGTCTCTTTATTATGTTTTATCTATTTTTAGTACTGAAATAAGAAAATAATAATTTGAAATAATACAAACCAATGCAAACTTCGCAGCATATTGGGGTTTGAAGACAGATGCATCTTTATACCTACACGCAACACTCACGGATGCTTCTTATATTTCGCGTCAGTATGTTCAAGTCCGATAAAGCTTTGCGTGTAATATTCGAGATTGCATTAATAGTAATGCAGTAATCTGTTGTGTAAAAGATGCATCCTTTATATTACTGCGACCAATTGTCGCAGAAATAAAAGGATGCTTATATTACCTGCAGTGGTCATAATATCCGCACTTATTTTACTTTGTTTCCTCGTCGAATATTACATACTAAGCTTTATTGAACCTGACATACTGACGCGAAATATGAGAAGCATCCGTGAGCATGGTGTTGCGTGCAGCATAAAGTATGCATCTGGAAATACATTTCGGGGAAAACGGCTTTACTCTCTTCCCTCCGGTTTGCCGAACAGACCGGGGGTATGAGATAATAGTCGCTTATCCCGTAAATATCCTTCTACGCGTATGGGTCCGTATCTTATAAATAAAATAGTGACTCTTAAAAAATAGGGGAGTATTATTAACTCGCATTAGAGGGTGGTCTCTCGCTGGCGTCGAGGCTGGTTGCTTCCCCCCCCCCCTCCCTTCGCTCGCTTCTATCGAGGGTTGGGATCACATCGAAGACGCAGCTGATGCCGTGGCACCGCAGGCTCGTAAAATAATCCTCCGCGCGGCGCAGCGGATTAAGAAAGCGGAGAGACGCGTTGCGTGTGCGCGCGCGAAAGAAACGTTTGCAGCGAGAAAAGACGGTTGTTGCGGTGAACCGGCGGCGGCCTCCGTGAGCCATAACGTAAGCGATAACCTTCCAGAAGTTCCAACGAGGCGTAAGCCTCGTTGTTTAGTTGAATCGTTTAGTTCCACGAGAAATTTGAGTTATCGCCTAAATTTTTGCCAAGGAGGAAGTGAAAATGACAAGTGCACAAGTTTATTTAGAATCGTATCAAATATTTAGGAGAAATATTAAAAAAAAGTTGTAGATACACTTCTGAAATTCGATATTTCACTCTATCGTTATAATATTTATTATCATATATAATATACACAACAACAAATTATATCTTTTCGTTTTTTTGTTAAATAACTTCTATTAAATAATCTGGACGAGTTTACGCTTTGTTGTTTAGTTGAATCGTTTAGTTCCTCGAGAAATTTGAGTTATCGCCTAAATTTTTGCCAAGGAGGAAATGGAAATTACAAATGCACAAGTTTATTTAGAATCGCACGATAAATACTTACATATTTAGGAGAAATTTAAAAAAATTGTAGATATCATTTCTAAAATTCGATCTTTCACTCTATCGTCATAATATTTATTATCACACAACAATTCCAAGTTATATCCTTTCGTTCTTTTGTACAACTTTTATTAAATGAGCGGGAAGAGATCTAGATGTGGGCGGGAATATATTACAATAAATCTACTACAATATACAGACAGTAGAAATACGGCGAAGACGATTGCTTTGCTCAATAAGTGACGATAGCGGCAGGAAGGGAACGCTTTTCCTTTCTATAGGCTTCAGCGACTGTCGAGATATTCCGCCAGTGGATCTCTGAAGTCGTGACGCCGGTGATATGATCTTTTAATGGTCGCTTTGTGGCTCGATCCATCGTCGAGATCTAAGAAGGCTGGCGGTTGGCTGGCACAAGCTTCTCTAACCTTGTCGTCTTTGTCGTGCAAGCACCAGGAACGTGACTACTTCCCTTTACATGGTGTCGTCTCCCTCGCTCCTTGGCTCCGTAACCTCGTCCCTCCCTCTCGTTAACGAAGCGAGAGGACCGGCAGACCGTCCGACCGACCGGCGGCTGTGTCGGTGCTTAATTTTCCCCTCGTAATTACGCGGGTAGAGCGCGCAAGACGAAGACCAAGCATTGTACGAAGGAGGGTGTGCAGACCGTGGGGAACTAGCTCGTATATCCGACGTAGCTACATGCCTACCCGATGTGTAGAACTCCTGTCGAACCTCCTCCCGGTACGGAGCAGGCCGCGACAAATTTTAAAGACGATTACTACGTTCTTGCCGGCTCCGTGTTTCTGTCTATAAGAAAGACGCCTGATTTTACTCGAAGAGCATTTTCGAAGAGAAATCTAAGGGAAGAAATTTACGAAAGAGCATTTCGTTATTATTAACGTACTTCTGTAATTTATTACAAAAGGAGATGTAATTCGAAACGAGAATAAATCTCCGATATTCTTTTCATTAAATCTCAATAATCCAATATAAATTAGCTATAATACATATGCACAAGATTATCTTTTCGTACATATATTTTCGTAATTTTCATATAGAATATATATATTATACATAGAATTTTCTCAACGGTTTCAATATTTGTTCAAGTCACAAATAAAATTTAATCGGTAAATTTTTGTAAAAAAATATAGAAAATTTATTTCTTCTCATTGAATTTTACAATATATATGCATTATCGTTCTGGAATTCTAATAAAATAGAAATTTGTGATACTATTTTCTTCTTTAATAAATTTAGCTCACAAAATGTGTATTAAAAATAACGAAAGCTCTTCTATGATTCCTTTTGCAGAATGTTAAGTCGTTGTAAAAGAGATAAATGGTTTATTAGCCAATTGATAGATCGGTAAAACGAGGGTGTGTTCTATAGTCGCGTATACTTATATGCCGCGACAATCTTGGCCATGGCGACTGCAGCAGGGAAGGAAAGCAGACTGGCAGCCCGGCTGGCTCGACTGGGCGGTCGCATGAATTGGCTATTAGTAGTTCGAAACAGTATGCTCTAATGGCGACCTGTTGGCCTTTGCCCGCGCGTCGTTGGACCCACCCACACCCCGTTCTGCCGGTCGTCCTTCATTAGTGCGAGGCCTTGCCTGACAGTGCGCGACGGTGAATAGCGGCGCGGGCTGAGTTTAAAAGCCATCTTCAGTTTGACGAAATGGACAAAGTGTTCCGAGGGTTCCAGTCTTCGACTGGAACTATTACCTGAAAATTGCTATCTTTGACGGGCCTGATGGTCCTATTGTCACGACGACGACAAATTTTGAATTCGCATCTATGCGACGCGCGAGAGAGAGGGGGGGGGATGTAGAGAGAGAGAGAGAGAGAGAGAGAGAGAGAGAGAGAGAGAGCAATTTCTTAACTAATCGCGCTTATGTATCGCCTTATTGTTTTCAAGAAGGAGGAGAAATGATAAAGAGCGCTGGGCTTTCATATCCCCGTTGCAAAATTTCTTCGTTCGCCGCTGAATGCAGCTTTCTCTCTCTCTCTCTCTCTCTCTCTCTCTCTCTCTCTCTCTCTGTGCTCTGTGCGACGTTGCAAAATTCCACGAATTGTTCGCGCTGCTTCAGCTATTTTTGCAGACCGGCGCAAGATGTTAACCAGAGCGGAAGAATCTTTTTAAAAGAATGCAGGCGGGCGCGGCAATGCAATCCCACCCACGAGAGTCAAGAAAAGACAGGATGGGGAGGTTGAGGATTTTCTCAAAGGGTTTCCGTTCACTCGTTCGCCCTTTGTTTCGTGATGCCCGGGCTTCATAGCCGGCGAAGCTATTGACTCGTTCTGCCTGGCATTTCCCTCTTTTCTTTGATTTCCCCTTTGTAGGAAGACACGCGGAGAGACTCGATAATGGCGACTGAAATATTACACGGCGAATCGCGTTCGCTGCGCGCGCGATCCGAATTCCTGCTCGAGCAATTCCTTCGGAGCGTATAGGAGAAACAGAGATACTGGAGGATTATGACATCCATATGATAATTATCTCATTAAGCCACTTGACAAGGCGATCGAACATCTTTACGTTAATCTAAAATTTATAATATTTCTTTGCACAAAATGGTCTATAAAGGACAGATTAAGGGAAACGCTTGTGCTCCGATTGTAATTCCATAAGATAATCGGCTCGGAGCGTATGTGTATACGTGTGTGCTCATCGTACGCTACGTTGAACCCTACAACATCTCTCGGTATTATAGCTATTTCTCTGTTGCAACTTAGATCAATGTTTTGTGAATGATGTCGCTTGCGGATGACGTGGGATTTTACTGCTGACGTTCCACGGTGCGTCAGCTATTTTCCATGCCGCGGCGAGCGATCGGTCAGGGGATTTCTATTCCTGTCGCGCGGTGTTGCCTCAACGGGAATCGCGCGTTCACCTCCGTCGTAGGATCTCGCCAGGATGAAGGCATTTCATTGCTCTCCTTCTCTGTCTCTCCTCGCTCCGGTCGTTACTCCGATAGAATCCAAAATCCTGGCGTTTCCATCGTCCTGCCTGTGAGTCTGGCACTCCTTAAATCGAAGCGATGTCTAGGAGATCCCCGTGGCGCGCCCGTCCTACAGGGTTTCCTTATACGCCACCTCTACGAGAACGTCCGCACGGAGTCTTTTGCAATACGTCCTCGGCACAGCAGCCAGCGCTACCCTTTCTCTTAACGTCCAAAGTTTTCAAACTACGACGTTCAATGGGGGCCGTCGTATATATGGTGCACCCCCTTGACATCCCTCGCGTCGTCGTCCGCTCGTCCGTTCTTCCTGTTCCCTCTGTGTGCTTCCGCCTCCCTTTTCGCCACGGCCTGCGCCGCTGAAGCTGAAGCTGACGCTCCGAAAAGCGCTGGAGTCCGAGAATTGGCTCCGCGGTGGAGATCAAAACAATTTTATGGGAGCGCGATGGCCCGGGGAATTTCATTTGTACGACGTAGTGTAATGCGTGGCAATCATAATCGTGACATTTCGAGAACGAATTTGCTTTGAAGTCTCAGATTTTACGTCAATATATCATGCCACTGATATAATTAATTTGTTTTTCCAAATCACCAGGATTTGTCTCGCGTGCGGGTTTTATATTCAGAATAATAATAATTAGTAATAGGGCAATGAGAGTACAGCACGGTACTTAGTGCGCAAGAATTTATACATAGAATTCAAATAATATACGATTAAAAATGACGTAATATATTTAAAACTTGCTATTTGATCTTTTTTCATTTTTCGAATGTTTCGGACCTTATTTTGATCATCTTTAGTGAAATTGACAATATTAAAGGAATTATCGTACAATCTCGAACTCCTGAGTTCGAGTCGTTACTTTATATTTGAATCTGTCAATCTGTTTATTGGCAGTGACGAATTTCATATTAAGGTTTGTTCAATTATAATGTTGTAATATCCTATCTCATGTTCTCGTTTGTTCAAAGTTTTCGCAAACGTAAGAAAAGATTAATTTATATGCAATAATCTGCGACTATATCACTTTCATTTGTACATCTGCTCGTTCTATATAACCGTTTGCATAATGTAACTTGTGCATATTACACTCCTGGTTAGCGCGATTTCTTGCAAGCGTGAAAGATTTCTATCGGCGAAAACGATGTAGGAGCTCGCTCTGAAATTCTATCGTCGGCACGGAAAGTGCGACCCAGCGGCCCAAGGAGCGCGCTCGCTCGTGATACGACTACGCGCGGAGATACGACGAGACAGGTCTTCCCTTTCTCGTTGGGTGGCTGGCCGTCCTTTGTTGACGGCCTCCGCCGTTCCACGGAAACAGTCGCCAGGAAGCGAGCTAGCGCAACGAAGAGGACGCCCACCACCGTGACGTCATACACGACTGACTTCATCTCGTTATGTTACGTTACGTACCTCGACGAGACGTCGGATGCAGGAAGCCTACCATTTCTCTCTCTCTCTCTCTCTCTCTTCGTTTCTCTCTCTGCCGCCCTGCCTATCTCCCTCGATCTTTCTCTTATGTCTCATCCTTCATTTCGCGTATCTTTATCATCCCTGTTGGCTGTAGCAGCGTTTCCTTCTCATTCACTTCTACACACTTATAATATACTCGATTTGGTCACCTGTTAATAAATTCGACTTTAATTTTGCATGATAACGTGGAAAGATTGAAAAAAGCTTAAAAAAGGACATTTAATTTTGTTATTAAATTTTACATATATATTTCCATCTTATATCAGTTACTAACATAGAAATGCAATTTCATGTATCTCAGCAAATTGCGCTCTATATAGAATACTCGAGCCGACGAAAGATAGATGACTAGTTGCGGCAGTAGAATACGTGATGTTAAGATAAGGGGAGAAGTATACATGCACGGTGATTTCGATCAGGAATCCAGCGATCTTGCGTCCGTATGTCTTAAGTCCGGGGTTGCAACTAAGTAAGTAGGTGTCCGAACACGAGCGACCCGGAGACGCGGACCGGAGGAAGAGACGGAAGGGAGGAGAGAAAGAGAGAGACAGAAAGCAAGAGTGTGACTCAGGTCGTCGTCGTCGTTGTTGTCGGCGGCACCGTGAATTTATGGGGCCGTAACAGCGACAAGTGGTTCACAAGTCGCCGGTGGCATCACCGTTTGGCGCCCACCCCGAGAAGAAGGGCTTTCTCGTTTCGCTCTCACCTCCCTTTTGCCCGGAACGAAATAAATTGGGTTTACCGAGGAGGAGACGTCTCGTTGCTTCCTCCCGTCTGCGGACGACGCCGTACGGATTTACCGGTAACTCGTCGTTGACTTTATACGGCGGCGTCTCGCGCCCGCTCCCCCGCGAGTGTCACGCCCGGTGAGATAATTACGTATCCTTCAGTAGTTACACACCGGGATCTTCCACGCGAGTGCGTGCACTGCACGATAATTTCCAATTCGTCTGATATCGGAGAGTCCTTAATAATCTTGTCGATCGTCGTCTTTAAAAAATCGTGGTCGTCTTATTTCGGGTGTGAATGTCGTAGACAGGTATTAACTTCTGCACCATATGAAGAAGAGAAAAATCGAATTAAAGTAGATTAATTGCAAATATCATTTTCAAGCTCGCTACACCTGAGAGGAGAATGCGTGCTTTACGTTTCTTTACTTCCTTTTTTATACCGGCTCTATCCCTCCTCTCGTTTTGCACTCGTCCTCGCAGAAGGGGATTCACGCGATAACGCCCGGCGATTCGATTTGATCCGAGGCGGTGTGAAAGTGACGGCCGTCCGCCTCTTTCTCTCGCACCCAGCGCGGAGCGCTTTGTAGGTCGCGCCGCACCCCCGCGGCCACCCCTTTCGAGAGCGACGGTTTAAAGCGTATTAATTAACCCTTTATTAGACCCGGGCGAAAACCGCCGCGCGCTGGCGCGAGATGAGCCCTGATTCAGGGGGTGCTACCGGCGCGTCTGGATTCGCCCTGGGTGTCGTTCAGTATTTATGAAAAGCTTCCAGAATATTTCCAGCCGCCCGCCGCCGCTCTCTCGCGCTCGCCTTTCCGCTACTTAATTCGCGATAAACTCGTGATAAATTGAACTTTCTTGCTGCTGCAACATTTACGAGTGCAACGTCATTGCAGGATTAGCTTCTCCAACGCAGCGAGAATGTAGAGTTTTAGTTAAAAAGCATGCAGACTTACAGTGAGAATACGCTTCTTTTGCTATTCCTAATAATTTTTTTTTATCCTGTTGTCTCTTTAGATCTCAGCGATTACGATACGAAATATTCTGTCACACAATGAGGTCATTTCTATTAAATTTATTTCGTAGTTAATTGTCTTTATGTTCGTATAAATTATTTGTTACGGCACGGAGATTCACGTGTGGATAAGTAAAGTGTTTCCTGTTCACTTCCTACCAAACAATTAACATTTATTTTATCAATCACGCGAGCTTATCGATGTGTCAGAGCATCAAGTATTCTGATATCTTTAGCGAGTGGAACTTTTAACGATTCTTTCATACGAATGCGCTCCATTTTCAGTTGGGAATCGAGACTTCCTAGCGATCGTCATTATCTGTTTACCTCGCCGTCCGGACAACCCTGAGTAGAAAGTCACGGCGGGAAGAGGAGAAGGGGAGAAAAAAGCGGCGCCCCGCGACAGAAGTTTGAAGGAGGGAGAGAGGGCCGTTTGTCTGTCGAATAGTCCACATATATCGCTCGTAACGTAGCTCGCTCGCTCGCTCGCTCTCTCTCTCTCTTTCTCTTTCCTCCCCTGGTAAGGGGCGAGTGTGCTCAATTTGCCACGTCGAGGGTCGCAGGACCCGGTGTACCTACGCGATGGTGGGTGGATGGGCTTGGTAGAGGATGGCAGAGTCGTTGGAGGGTGGTACGGGTCCCTTAGAGGGACGTAGGACGAGGTCGTCGGAGATGTAGGGCCTCGGGTGGCACGATGTACGACGGGATCGAGATGAGATTGTCCCGCTAGGCTTCTCCGTCTCGCTTCTACCGTGCGCTCACAAACCACCCTTTACCCTTAACGGCCTTCTTCTTCGATAAACTCTTTACACGGCACGAGTCATCGGTGCCTTACTGCTTTCGGGATCATCGTAAAAGACGTGCCTTTTTTTAAAGCACCTCCAAGGGGAGCCCGTTATAGCTCGTGTTGTACATTTCATTGATTCGTATGTATATATTAACTGCGCGTAATATACTTAAAACGTAATATATTTAACATAATTTAAATATTATATTATTAGATTCATAATTATTAATTAAGTTGGATAACTATTACTGTAGGTTTTCCGAAAAGGCTTCTTTTACAGAAGAGATCAATTTTCTGTTTATTAATCTATATAAAATCTGATATTGTAAATATCAGGTATTGAATAATTGATATTGTAAATTAATGTTGAGTTATTTTTGTTTTCTGGTTATAACGTTGGAATACCAAGTAGTAGATCAAAATTATGAAAACCTTATACTAAATTATTAATAATTTTGCCGTAGTAATTTAAGCGTGACGCAGTTCCAAGATTCGAAAACTGAGTATACCGATGTTAGTTAGTTTAAGAAACGTGCGTACAAAGAGTATGATGTTTGAAGGGGGAAAGGGGGGGGGAGGGGGTTATTGGTCCAGGATCATAAGCGATGTCTTGGCTCAGTCAGAAGACGCAACGTGCATTTGATAGCCCTACCCTGGGGCAAAGACCCGCGTTGGTAGGCAAGGGTGGAGGCTGATTTTCGGGCGCAAACTCGAGTAAGAGGCGACTGAGAGGAGTAACACAGTGGGAAGGGGGTATGAGGGGGGAGCGTAAGAGGAGAGAGGGAGGGAGGGAGGGGGGGGAATTCACGAGATGAGTTTAGACACACGTGGAGACTTAGACGAGACGGGACGAGACGAGACACAATGCGGATATTGGACCGGGGAAATATGGAGGCAAAGTAAGACGAGTTGTCGATACCGAGAGAAGACGGCGACGAAGATGGCGACGGGGGCGCAAGATAACGCCGGTAGACAAACTTTCGGGGGTGAGGTGGTATCCTTGGCAGTTATCAGAGCCCGCCGCAAAGGTAAACGTAAGCCCTTAGTTTGAAAGCCCCTGGCTCCCCCGAAGAGTTTCTTGTCATAGGATAGGTAAGGTAACAAGCGGCAAAGTATCGCTGTTGATACTTGAGATTGCGGATTATCAGTAGGATATCACATGCTCTATCAGGCGACGTTGATGTTAAAATAAATTTGCTCACATAAGATTCCACGATCAACTGTAGTTTGTAAGACAGCCGTTGTAAGAAGCGTAAAAATAAACGAGGACAGGCGAGAGTAATCGAATCGCGTTGCGTAGCGCACGAATTCAGCCTTCTCGGTGTGTCGATTTTCTCGGGCTCGCGCCAGAGATTCGCACTGATCGTAGAGTCGGCAATTTGGAATCCGAATCGTTAAAAGCGACGTCCCGGATTTCTTATTTTGGGAGCTGGTGTCATTGAGACGGACGGGCGGCACCGTGAGACAAAGGATCGAGCTCAATCGTGCGAGACTCCCGGGGTAGGGAGGGGAAGGAGGAGTGATCCGTGGATCGATTTTCCGGGCCGCAAGAAGTCGTGGAGTTTGAAGGGTGGGAAAGGGAAGGGAGGAAGGGAGCTATCTTCCTGCAGGCTCACGGGGGCATTCGTCGAACGTTTTGCGACGGGTTAGTCGAGCTCGCTCACTGCAGGAGCGAAAGTAGGACCTGTTTAATGGAGCTCGAACCATTCTGGAAATTTGATCGGCGAGAACAGCCAGCCAGCCGTTCTTCCGCGCCCCCTCCACGTCCTCCCGCGCCATCGTCGTCTTCTTTCTTACTCGCTCTTTTTCTTCGCTTACTCCGAAAACCGAGAGCTCTTTCTCCTTCTATCGCATTCCGCTCCGGATTCGAGTTGCTTCTCCAACTTTGATTTGATTCCGCGTCCTTCTGTTCTCTTCCTCGGTTCCGTGTCCGATGCAACGATTGAGAGCAGTGATTTTAGAGAATCTTGGAGCGCATGATATTGTCACTCACAATCGGCTCTGTGTAGCTGTAACTTACTGTGGTATTAGAAACGGATAGCTTTGTTGGATTTGCGCTAATGAAAAAAATTTAATGTCGTTAATATTAATTTAATATTGTGAACGTAATAAATGGCACATATCATTTATTAGAAGGTCAATTAATATAAATACTGCAATTTTACTACGATTGAATAACTATAATAACGATAAAATTAAAAATAAAATTAAAAAAAAACTTCAAAAAAAATCAACTTCTCTTTTGTCATTTAGATTTTTATTGTTACTAGCGTAGGTTTGTGCTCTGTTCAATTTTGACCGAATAGTGACGAGCGTAAAGAACGGAAGGAGGACAAAGGCGAATCAGAGATAAGGCCTGGACTGGCGTCGGCAGTTTTGAAAATTTACTGTCTCGCCCGGTGACCAGGGAGATGTAACGCTTTCTGTTTGCATGTAAAGTATCGCCAGTCGACTGACCATGGTCGCCATTGTACCCGAACGTATACCAATGTAGATGTATACAGGGCACCGCTGTGCTCTCTTCGTCGGCAGACGAGAACGATACGAACTCCGGCAGGAAGTGACGTGGTTCGCGAAATGGAGTGAAAATTCTACGGCAGGAAAAAGCCACGGGCGACATGACACAGGGAATCGTCACGCGTAGAATTGCCGCCGTGCTCTTTATTTCTGTAGACTGTTTGACCTATTTGGAATAGCCTCTTTTCTTTTCAGTACCTACTAATAATCAGCGCGTGTTATGTTTTCATTATTGTTATTTTACGTTGTCTGGCTTCTCTACAGATTTATTTTTACTTTTTGTTGGCTTTGTGCTAAAATTATAAGTATATTTATCGCTAAAATCCTTTGATTGTGTTATTCGTACTTTCCGTAAATCCGCACTTATGGTACATGGGGAAATGTGATTAGGACAAATTCCATAGAAGGCTTACATCTTGAAGTTGGCTTGTTTGCTCGGCCATTCTCCACGCATCTATCTTTAGGTGACCCTGTCCACCGTGCGGAGGAGGACCCTTCGTGGCCATTACTCGGCTAGCAAACACACTTCGACCGTCCTTCCATTCTGTCGTACGTACTCCCCCTCTGTATCGGCGGGAGATTTCTATTTAAATGAGAATCCATTAGAATCTCGAGGCAGACGCGAGCGAGCGCGCGCGCGTCGCATCGACTCGGGAAGTTTGCTTCTACCGGATGCTAATCAGCATTTCCTGTTGGAGACAGTGTTCAGTGTAGCCTCGTCTTTTTGAGAAAAACTGCTTCCTCTCGAGCCAAATTATTTTCAAGTACAATTGAAATATATTTTAGTAGTTGATGAAACATAAATTTATATCATCCTTTGATTCTTCAAATTCCAAGAATTAAAACACATTTTTCAAATAACAGTACTTTTTCGCGAGTCAACTGTTAATAAAAAATAATAAAATATATAAACGAATTAATTTTGGTCTAACATTCTGAAATATGATATATAAGAAAAGTTAATTTTGCAGTGTAAGTCCAAAATCGTTACAATTTTAACTGCGGTCGTCAAAGAGGTAAATCTCTACATACTGATTGTGAAAGCTCCGCCGAATCATCAAAGCTTTCGCCGCAAGCTTTAATACTAATGCACGCCTGTCCTCTCCCGAAATTAGCGCTAATACGCATTCAAAGTGTCCACGGATTCAAATCGGCACGTGCGAATGCGAACGCGGTCTTCAAGGACGTAACGACGGCAAGCGAGCGTGTACCTACGCTCGCCCGGTCCCGCATTGCCGTGACGCGGCGGAGCCCGCACCTATTTACGTGCTTCAGTATTGGCAACCGTCATTAAGAGACACAACGTCGGACGGAGAACGCGGCGCGCGACGGGTAAGAACGAGGACGGGACATATAGAAATGACAAAGCCGCTCGTTAGGCCCTCCGAGGGTCCTCACGAGCGGGTGCCAAGGGTGAGAACGTGCTTAGACCTCGATCCATCCCTTCGACCTCTGCCTTTCCACCCCCGTCCCACGGCCACCCCGGCCCGCTCCTGGTCGCGTATTCTTGAACACCCTTTTCGCAATGGTCACTTGTGGGTCTCGAGAAGGAAACCCTCTCCCCTCAAAAACGGCTTCTGACCATTGATGGTCATCGGAGCGGAATAAGAATTTTGTTATCGCGCTTCTCAAATATTTGCGAGCACCAAATGGCCCGCATCCGTCGAGATTGCCGGAAAACGAGAAAATTTTTTAGGAACGGGATCATCGCAACGGCTGATTAATTCAAACTGCTTTTTCTTCTCTTGACAAATATATATATATAAATATTTGTCTCGTGTGAGTTTGTTTATATTTACCCAAAACGTAGCTAAAAGAAACGACATATATATTAAGGTGATACTTGCATTTTAGACGAATATCGGAAGAGTGTTGCTGATTAGTGTAATCGTTCGTCGGAACAAATGTTTGGTAGCTGCCAGATGCAGGAAGTGAGCTGCCGCGTCGGTAGCAATTACGCGTTGACTACATCCATCTAATGCCGCCTCTCGCCCGTAAACACTACATCGTCTTCTCTGTTACTGCCTTCCGCCTCTTTGCTCATGGTAGCGTCGCGTTCTCGGGGACGTTTTGGTGTAGTTACTGGTAGTTACGTTGAGCTTCATTGCGAATCACAACATCTTGACATCAGCTAATCAGCATTAATTACGAATGAAGTATCTATATATTTGATGAAAACATCGCCACGTACCGTCTTCACGATCTTTAGATAGAAATATGTATGTATTTGGTATGCATCGATTTTTTTATTTTAAGAATGCAATTTAATGTTGCATACGGATCATTTATTCAGTTTTATTCATTCAAAGTAGCTATACATTGTAGCTATACATTATAGCTATAAATTACAGTATGATTAAATAATATGCACGATGTGAGTAATAATAATAATCTATTCAAAAAGTTTTCATTCAGTAAGTTTATACATATAAATCGTATGAATAAGATAATGTAACAGTTAGTTGTTATTAATAGCATAACTCTCTAAATGAGCCTTGCGATTTATTGTCTTATAAAGTATTATTATTACTAAAATTAAAGTTACATTTACTGGCTCGTGTTTAAATAACAAGTAAGAAGTTTTGAGTCGGCCAAGGAACGAGCAAGGTGTGATGTGACATAAGATCACAAGAACATGATATTATAAAAATATAAAAGAAAATTTAATGTCAAAACGTTTCGACTGCACAGAGTATGCGAGCGAATAATTGCAATTATAATATGCGACATAACTTACACAGCGTTCATTGGTTTTTCGAAATTTATTGACTGAATTTTGTTTCTATAGATTTTATTTAAATGTTTAATTTATTTTACTGATGTTTTAATTTTATTAATTTATTTATATGTTAATTTATCTCAACTGAAGACTCTGTGCAGTCGAAACGTTTTGACATTAATTTTTTTTTTATATTTTTATAATATCATGTTCTTGTGATCTTATGTCACATTACACCTTGCTCGTTCCTCGGCCAAGTCAAAATTTCTTACTTATTATTATTACTACACGGAAAGAACAATTTTGCTGAATCCAAATGAATCCAGATGATCTGAAAATAATTTTTGTTTAATAATCAAAATAATTTTGTGCGAAAGTCAAAGTGATTGCTAGAACAGCTAGAATATCAAAACGTTTTATAGCAATGCTTATCAGTTTTAACATTTCAACAAATTATTTGGATGATTTGTAACAAAAAATTATTTTCAGATCTGTTTTTAGCAAAATTTTTAGCAAAATTTTTAGACCTTTCAACGTTCTTTCCGTGTATTATTATTATGATGTTAACAACGAGCGCATTTTCCCCGGTGACTACATATTCTTATACACAACCCACATACAGCGGGGACATAGACGTACGAGGCCAGCTCTGACGGCTGTTCCAGTTGTCATTAATCTTCAACGTGATCTAGCAGTGGTCTCATGATTTACGGGGCACCTTCCGCGCGTTTCTGAAACCGCGACAATGTGACGGAATAGCGGGCGGTCGAGAGAAGTCGTTCTCCTCGTCGTCGTCATCGTCCTCCTCATCGTCGTCGTCGTCCTCGTCGTCATCATCGTCCTCGTCGTCGTCGTCGTCGTCGCAGTCTGCCATGGGAGTTGGCAATCAGTCAGGGTGACGGTCTCGCCGTTATATGTGTGAGGTGACCCAGGGTGCCGCGGGTGCGTTCCATCACTTTCTGTCCGTGATGTATGCATGAGGTCGCGGCTGGTGGCAATCGCGGCGCACACGTACAGCCACACATGCACACCCGACACATTCATACGGAGCCGCGCGCGTTGCCCCCGCCCAAGTAGCCCGACTCTTCCACCTCACGCCTTGCCCATTTCCCTATGAATATGTGAATTGAACTGACGGAGTTATATGACGCGGCGCGCACTCATGGGGGCTTGTACGTTTGCGAGACGCCTGGAGTCCCAGTTGCCGTCCCTCCCGGTGCAACACTAATATCGCGCGGGTATGTATCATCGCTTTCGCCGGACGGGCATGATGGGTCATTGGTCGACGGAAGAGACATGTTCCGCAATTTCATTTATAAAGTACAAATATATATATATCCGTTCCCGAAAAGTCCTGTACCGCATGTGCTATTTTGTACATGAATAGGTATTAGGTTAATCTATTATTTGATGTACTTTTTCCTTCTTGCTCAGAGGTGAGGCTATATATATTTGAGTTGAACTCTGTTGGCTAATAATAACCCAGCAAACACAGATTATAACTGCAATGTTGCAGTAATATTATAACCATCCAACTATATTGCAGAAATTGCAATATTGTTATAATATCGCGGTTATAATTTGTGTTTGCAGAAGAGTAACATTTTATATTAATATCTTGCGCGTTAATAGTTTCCAGGATCTGAAGATCCAACTTTAATTTTATTTCAGATAGTCTCTACCGAGTTGTTGTTGTGAATGAGAAAACGCGCGGAGAAAGTCGATTCCATTGATACTACTCGAATCGTCTCGTTGCGCGTGGCGCAGCATCACGCGGGCGTCGTCACACGATCTTATCCCGCGTCCCTTCGGGCTCCGAAGAGCCTAAAGTCCGGAGCCCAAAGGCTTAACAAGTTGCGCGCACTTCGCGTGGCAGGCAGCCTGGCCTACGATGTTACAGAGTGGTAATGGAGTTAATTGCCGGCAGAGGACGAAACCAGGGGGCTTACGAGTTGAGATAGCCTGCGCACCTGATACCAACAAATTGCTCGGTTCTTACGTTACCGCGTGATGCAGTGTCGGCTTCCACCGGTCGTTGTATTACGAGGCGTCAGGCAACTGTGAGTCTTTAATCTCAAAAAGTCGCGCAAGTTAGTCACCGTGATCGTCAGTCATGATTTATAAACGGACGCTGCAGTGTAAAAATTGATTTTTTTCTCATTAATTTTTTTTTGTATCGTTTATCTTTCCCTATGCTGCAATATAATATTGATTTAACAATAAGATTTAAATTGTTTTCAACGTTTTCTTTTATTTTATGTGGGAAAATTTCAAAATTAAATATATAAATATATGAAAATTTTGTTTTTTAAATCTATTATTATGCGTCTAAAGAAAATTCCAAAAAACAAGGGATACAATGTTGTTTTACAACAAATTTTACTAATCAAACTTTTAATATTTGTAATTTATATTTTTTACATGAACTTGATTACGTTACTGAGAGAAAAATTCTGTAACTTGAATTAAATTCACAAGGTAAATATTTTAAATTTAGCTTTTATAGTGGAAAAATATAATCTAGAAAAATATGTTTAGTACATAAAAGTAAAATTTCCATATTGTTTCCAAAAAATAAAACGTAACGTAATAATCCTTCATTCATTCAGAGACCGCGAAATGAATGATGAAATCATTGCGGAAGCGGATGTGATTACGCGCGGCGTAATGCGCGGCGCATAACAATTAACGGGTCCGCGTTACTAACTCGTGAAGTTTCCGAATTCGAGCGTTACTACTACTACCACCACTACGTACGTGCGTGCACGAAGGTCAGATTGCGCGGGGTTTCGTCATTAAGCGCGGATACGTTGATAGCATCTTCGGACTCGAGGGGGGATGAATTCCACGAGGAGGAGGGACTCACTCGTTATTCGTTACGCGCGTGAGTCCGACGTCGGGAGGAATGGCTCGCGAAATAGGATAATGCCCCGGCAGGACGTACCGTCGGCGCTGTGCCGGGGGAACGACGACTAGCGCGACACAGAAAAGACATTAGCCGCGAAAGGCGGGCGAGTGGGGCTTAGGGGTTTCCGAGGCGATAGGATGATGACGGTGGGACTGCCAGGTCCTCTGCGGTCCTCGCCCGGCTGGAAACGTCTCGGGGCTAAGTAAAATTACGAGGATGTTTCGCCCGTTTATGTACGCCTCCTTTTACCGTGCTGTTACTCGTCATCGAGAGTGTTGCTCGCGAGAGAGAACACCATAGTTTCTCGCCTCTCGCACAGTGGATGAAGATAACGTGTACATTTGTACACGCACATTTTATGATGGCGGTATTTTGCCGCCGAGTTTTTGCAGCTCGAATCCTCTGCGGAGGCTCTCCGAATTTCGTAATTTCGTTATAATTGTACGTTCGTTCTCCGTATAACGTACCAAGTGTCCAAAACACCGTCGCTAGACTGTAATTAATATATCAGGTGTAGAGAGACGTGTTAATTAGTCGCGAAACTTTTTGTTAGGGGGGTGAGGAAAGGGGGAGGGGCAGGGTCGCGACGTATTATTTCCAGCAGTCTGCGGTTGGAATTTGATTAACTGTTCGTGCTACGCACCTTCAGTTATTAACGTCATCGGTTTTGTCGGTTCAATTAAAAATCAATTTTCGTAGGGTCCACTTAATTGGCTCGTTTCGCGCAACGCGACGTTGGATATTACCTTACCCACCTATATATAACTATATACCCTTTTGTCTCGTGGCATCGTCTTATCGGGGCCGTGCAGGATTAATCGCTTATCAGGGCTCAGGGCTCACGTGCAGGTTGGGATTTAATCGAAGCAGGAATATTAATTAAATTATATAGTCTACGGAGTCTATTTCTCGAGTCGGTCGGGATTCACGGGGTTGATTAATCTTAATGTTGACATTCAGATTAAAAAGATCTGCGAGAGATTTGGAAAAGGAGTAGATTTAAAAAATATACATATATACTTGAGAGAGAGATGTAAACCAAGCTTATATAAACATAAGATTAATTAATCTTAGTGATAAATGTTGACATTTAAATTATTAAGAATATATATAAGAGATGTAAACCAAAAGCTTAGATGAACATAAGATTGTTTTTCTCGATAAACTGAGTTTGTGTACTTGCACTATACTTCTTCTCTAAACGTTGTATTTAAAAAGATAGTAAGTAGCAAGATAAATGTATGTCAATTTACTATCATTTATTATCTCTTATTACATCCTCTTTTTTAACAATTAGAGATCTTATTGAAGTTAAATATTACCAATAATGTTTGAAATTATTAACGATATTTCATATCCGCGCGATCTGTATCCAATTATCGCGTTTTGCGTTCGATAATTTTGCACAAAGCGCTTAAATCTCCGAAATCCCAGAAATGACGTCGCGGTAAGAGCGAAGGTTATTCCCCAATTAAGCGGCTAACGAATATCTACTTTGCCTAAGTCCAGTCTTTCCGATTTCGGAACCCTTTTGAGAACGAAATAATAGTTACTCGAAATCAGCCGCCGTAGCTGGGCAATGCAGAAGCGGAAGCTTCATATGCTTGCGAATTTGGCGGAAATTGTAATCGGTACGAGTGGACGGCCTCTCCGACCGCCGGCAAATCAAAGTTTTGCCCGGCATTAAATGCTAATGAGAACCGGCCACATAATGGCTCGTGTGTGCAGCCTGACGAACGCTCGAATTAGAGGCGAGAGTTGGTAGCGGAAGAGGGATATACCTATCCTCTTCAGCGTCGTGGGGACGGGAACGGATCGAAGGTGAGTTGAGAGGCGAGGAGAGGCTGGAGAATTCTCTCGCCTGGAAATGCTCGCTGGTCCTTGAGCTGATTAAATTCTTTCCGCCGTGATTGCTGGTCCCTGACGTTTTCATAGGTCGAGGATTCGGGGGAAGGTTCGCTGCGGGCCGAGCTGTAAAAATATCGCGTGCGCGTATTATTGTTAGCCTCTTAATTATTTTTAAATACCGTATCATCCTTATACAAAAGAGAAAAAAGATACATTGGACGGACCGTTAACTTTATGCATCTTATTATACAATTGCGTTAATATGCTCTTTTAAAAAGTAAAATTTAATACAAATTTTAAAAAGTTAAAGTTTATTTTGATAAAAAATAATTATGTTATAATTCTAAAACATTTCTAGATTGATCTTTTTGTGATTCTTATATTGAGGAATAACGTAGATTAAGGATGATGAAAATACTTCATTTTAGAAAGTGCCCGAATTTTTTTTCAAGGATGTCTTGGAAAATTTTGAGGAAATTAATATTTTCTCGGGGACGTATGCGCGCGATCTTTCGGAAGTTAATATATTTTTGATTGCGACTTTTATATCCACGCCCGATATACGTGCCCGGAGTTGACTCGGGCCAGGCCTCCTCGTCGGGCCTCTGGCGGAACTTTAAATTCTCGTGCCACCTCGCTTAATCCGCGGCTTAAAGAGCTTAACCCCACGAATACCTCGTCAGGGCCTCCCTCGACGGCGGTCGTCGCGGTGCCAGAGAGCAGGTTTATTAGCGCGCGGATTTCGAAATTCTTTTCATCCCCGGTCGGGACACGGGGGCCACCCACGCCGTTTACATAAGCGAGTTCCCCGGATTGCCTTTTTGATATGTAGATAAGGGGGTGGTGCCGCGCTTTTACGCCGTTTACGCCCCGCCGCCGCCGCAGGTTAAAGAGAAGCCCGGGATTCCCCGTTCCCATATACTTTGCAACAGCTTCAGTTAGCGTCGTCGTGACGGCCTGACAGACATCTTTGGAAGGCGTCGCGAAAGCGTATTCCAAACGCGAGAATGCGCTGCAATAACCGCGACGATTTCAACTAAGCATTTGCGAGCAATGAGTCTTATGGGAAGGGAGGCGGGGGAGGGAAAAACGATACGAAGGCATCTAGAGTTTTTTTTAAAGATAAACGCTAAGATTTAAGGACAGCATCGAAAAACAAAATTTATAATCTTGAAAAGTGTAAAAATACGAGGTTTGTCGGTACGTTTGAAGCAGTTATTATACAGCTCACGGTGCTTTCTTATAATTACGCTTGCGTGGATACGATCCCGTGCAGAATGTCGTAATTTTGATTTCCTCCAAGGAAATCTCTTAGGGCAGACGCGATAATCGACGAGGCTCTGGCGCCGCACGTGAACGTTCGCACAGAAACGAACGAAGGGCGGGATAGGGTCAAGGAGTTATGGCTGGGCGAGTATATGGTCGGGGTATAAACAAATTACACGCGAACGGTTTCTTGGTGATTAGCGGTAAATCTTGTTAAGGAAGCCTATGCGAAATTCAGAGCGGGAGTATACATAGGTGTAAACCAAGAAATTAATGAGAACAAAGAACAGTTATTAAAAATATAGTAAAAAATTTGTATACATTATCTTGCGCGATTGCACACAGTTGAATCACTTAATTTTTTTTTGCGAATTACTAAAATTATTGCAAGAGAGTAAATTCGTGTTAATTGCTTCGCGTTTGTCCGCCGACAAGAAGTCGTCGCTCGTTAAAGTCCGTCGTCCGACAGAAATAGGGAGCTCGATAAAAGGATAAATGACTGGCTCGCTCACGGGATAGTTCCTCGTTGGCGTTGGATTCTCGTGGGACTTAACCGCGGAGAAGCGTGATCAGCTGGCAAGGAGAGGAGGAGAAAGAAGCGAGCGAGGGATTGGCGCTTCTTCGTCCCTGTCGCTTCTCAATTATTGGCTCGCTTCACTCTGTATAGAATCGTTCATTTACTTCCATTATTCAGGATAAACAGATTAGCCTCGTACTTAGCTCCTTTTCAGGCGGCCACATGTGCGTTTACGCAATTTTGCGATTTCGCACATCGTCTTCTGTCCCTACCCGCAATTGTGTTTCGGTATGTTAAGATTTTTTGGCGAAGGAAGTACCTATTTCTAATGTAGACATTAACAAACAAAGAATAATTATTATTATTAGGGCTAAAGACATTAACAAACAAAAAATAATAATTATTACCAAGGCTAATGGGAAATCATCATAATGGTAAATTATATTTTAATACGTAGTTTAAAAATGACATTAAAATAAAAAGCGTTTTCGGTAAATATTTTTAGTCATCATCAGCACAGGAAGGTGAAGAAATTAAAATGCTTTTTGCAATATGTGCGTAACCGCGATATTAACACGTTATACTTAGAACAATTGTATAGAAAATAGCTTTTGATATTTTTGTCATAGAAAACTATTATGTATAACTGTTGCATGTGAAATTGCATATTCGCACGGCTTCGCGTGATTTTCGTTTTGCGCAACGGCGACTTTCGCAAGCCGATTGCGACGGGTTTCCGCAATTAGAATGGGAGTAGCGGGCATCAAAGGCGGCTCATGTGGAAGACGCCAAATTTCATCGGAAGCCACGTGACGACGAGAGAAATACGCAAGAGGGGGAGGGGAAGGGGAGAGCTGCTAAAGGTCCGAGTTTTCGAGCTCCAAGCCAAGGGGATTGCCGTATATTAAAGTACTTTTTGGCTCCCTCTTTCGTTACCCCTCTGCCGCCGGTCTACACCTCTGGACCTGGCAACCCTCTGGCGTCCGCTGGTGTCTTGCTTTTTCCTTCTCGCGCGGAATCTCTCATCGTTTCCTCCTCGTTAGTCATTCGGTCCACGAGCAATCGTAAGCTCCATCTAAGCTTGCTGCCTATTTCGCACGATGTTTCGTGGCCGCTCGTAATACTTGAGCGAACCCTAACTTCTCGCTGCCGATAGTATCGAACGCGCGCGTGCGATATTTATGCGATATTGAACGCTGTGTCTTATTTCGAGTAAAAAAAGATTGAACCAAAATTATACTAGCAAGAAAATAGATGAAAAAGATATAAAAAAAGTTGATAATCAAACTTTGAAGTACAAAATGTATTAAACTTTTATTTTTACTTATAATTAATATTATACGATATTCGAATATGATTTATTCGAAAACAGAAACTAGCGTATGTTTATTGATTTTTAAATAAACACAGAAAAAAATAATTTTACTGAAGTACCTAAAAAATTAGCTAGATACAGATCTAAAGATAATTTTGTTGAACCATCAAAATAATTATGTAAAAAATTGAAGCGTAAAGCTGTAAAAAATGTTTATATTCTATCAATCAGTTTGGCTAACCTACATAATTATTTTGATAATTTAATAAAATTATTTTTAGATTTGTATATATTTAGCTAAATTTTTAGATATTTTGACAAAATCGTTCCTTTTGTGTATTGAAAACAATTCATATGTGAATGTAAATATTTGATATATTTTGAAGGTATTCTTCTCAAGTCTATACTATAAATGTTGCTTATTTCTTCATTACGTACTTTGTTCTTATTCTAAAATAATTTTATATTAAATATTGAACGACAAATTAAAACGACAAAATAATGAAATTTCTATATAGAAGAATAAAGGCAAATGAAAGGATTGCATCAGTAAGACGGGTCCGTATTCTTGAATGACGAGATCAAAAATTTCGAGATGGAATCACACGAAACGCTAATCCGTGAACCGAGGCAACATCCATTGGTGGGGAAGGCTCCTTTTGGTGCCATTAGTCATTAGCGATTCTAAAAGCTCCCAGGGTAGAATATTACGGCGGTAGCCACGGCGGCTTTTACCATACTTCAGCTTTATGTGAGGCTCATTCATCAAAACCCAACAAGCCCAACGGCTTCGTGGGTACGTGGGACGGCAATGGCTCGTACATTGCGGCGAGCTACTTATGATTTGCGATCCTGCGGCATCAGATATTTTGAAAACGACTGCGGACGAATATACATATATACTATTTTGCTAATATATGCCATAAAATTATTTACATTTTTTCTTATATATGTACAACTATACTTCTACAAATATGTATACATATATAATTTTTATAAACATGTTTATTTGTTTCTCTGTTATGTGCGTAAAAATAAACATTAATTTATATATACATATATTTTTTTAATCATAAAAGATCGTAAAGTTGAAAAATAATCTAACATTTCTGTTAAGCCAACAGTTCAATTAATTTCAATTTGTCTTGCATCCCAAGTATAACGAGTCATCATGACATCAAAATTTTACTCTAAAATGATTATTAAAACTATAATTCACTTTTCGATCAATCACAATTTATTTTAACGCCATTTTAACGTTATTGTGATACCTGTTATTCTGCTTGAAATAATTGAATACAGAATAAATATTATACTGAAAAATAATAGAGAGGGAAGAAAATAATTAGAGATTTGTATTGATAATAATGTTAAGAGAAGCTGTCAATTCAGATACAAATTGCGCAGGGCTTCTCTTATGCTCGCGTCGCAGGAAATCGTCATGTCGTGGAAAGACGTAGAAAAGGTGAGAAGCTGTCAACTCTGTCACGCGTCCAATGGACCATACAGGCGCCCCATTACTCCGGGGCTCCAGAGAGAAATAATAAAAATGCCATTAGTGTCTCGCCGTCCCATGATGCTCGACGATGTGAGCGTTTCACCCCCCCAGATTTCGGAACGATATATCTCATCCCCTTCGACCACTTTAACGTCTTTGTCACGGACTCTCCTACTTGACGAGGTTAATCCTTCTTTCTGGCCTTCAGTCTTCCTACGCTTCTTCGTTTCCTTCTCGGTCCAGCGATCGAGGCTGGACGGCCTTAAAATCCGTTCACGAGCTGGAACGAAAATAATTGCATCGTGATTCTTCCTACTTCTTCTTTGTCTCTTACTCTCTCTCTCTCTCTCTCTCGCTCTCTGCACCCTCTGTTTTCTTCTGTCGTTCACACGCCCTCCTCTTTGGATCCGGAGCCGAAAGTATATAAATCCCCTGGCGGGATCGTCGTCGAAAAATAAGATAAAAATCTCATGGCATCCGGGTCGAGCGGGAGGAAAACGGTGGAAAAAGGCAAATTTACGAATAAACACATCCGTGTCTCTTTATGATGGCACTTTGTGAATCCCCGTGTCCCCCGTCCGACGCGGTTGTGTGCCGCGCGCATTATTAACTCAACCACCGGAAAATGTCAACGTAGGCAGCCCTTTTCTTATCTCTTTGCTTTTCTTTATTTTACCACCGCCGGCACCCTCTTCATCTCGCCCTTTATCTTTATCGTTTTGTCCTCGGCCTCGTGCGACTCGGCGAATCCAATCTGGAAATGATACCTTCCGTTGATTATCATCGTAAAATATCTTCTGCATATCCGCCGTCTCCCTTGGAATTGATCCCTTCAGGCTATGCTGGGGAAACTATTAAACATTTTAACAAATACGCTGAGTATAACACAATATTTTTGTGACTTTCTAAAAATATTATAATTATCACACAAATATAGACACGTAAAGAATATAATATGTTTCAAATCTTTCATATATGTTGATATAGCTATCCGCTTTAAAGCGATCTGATAAGGTTCTTCCCTTTAAGGAAACGGAAATCGCGAGATCGGTTTGCGTACGCGCGATCTCAAATAGACGCGACTCGGCATGCGGAGATACGATATCGGATTTCCAAACGTTTTAATCACCGTTTTTCTTTTCCCCGTCGCGATTCCCTCTCTCTCTCTCTCTCTCTCTCTCACCGGCAGTGGGAGGAGGGTTCTCTCGCGGAAAAGGAGTTATCACCGAAGGAAGCTACGGGCAACCGACGGTTGGCGTAGACCCGGAAAGGGGCTGAAGGCGCCCAGCGGGGGTTAAAACGACCCCCGCAGCCGGGGCTGAAGTCTGAAAGATAAGGTGCCCCTCTCTTCTCTCGGCCTCCTAGATTATGGAATGGCACTTTAATTACACTAATGGGAGAACCAAATGTTAATTACAATTCGAAGTCTAAAAGAGAGACGATTCGCGGGTCCAAGAAAGAGGAGAGGCTGAGCAAGACGGAGTAAAAGATAGTGGCTGCGCGCGACGGGAGGATGGCCCAGGAAAAGAACGAGATGAGATTTGCCTGCTGCAGAGGAGGGTTGCCTTCTGTGATTAGTATTATTTAATTAAAAATGCCCGATCTCTCACTATCGTCCCTTCGCGTAATGTCGGGCGCGACAAGATTTGAAAACTCGTTGGGGCGAAGTCGATTATTTCGCGTTATTACATCGGCATTCATTGTGTCTTATCAGTCTGGGAAATCATAATATACGGCGTCATTTAAACTCTGCATCGTGCGAAAGTGGCGGTGCAAATATCATATTCTCGTCATAATGATGTAATATATCTCGCGTCTTTAGCGTGCATAAACAAGTTATAATTATTTTATGGAAATAATCTCTTAATCAATAAGATTATTAAGCATTACTTTCTTTTTGCTTTTTTTATTTCAGTTTTTCTGTGCATGTTATTAAATACTTCTTTGTTTTATTTTTTCATCATTGTTTTATTATATTTTTTTATAAGTTTGTCTTCTAATATTTTCTAATGATGCGAAAGTAAAATTTTAAATCAAGATAATTCCAAATGTTCTTTAATATCCCGCAATTTTATCAATTTTGTGATTTATGTTAATAAAAAAATTAATGTACAAAAAGTTCTTAGTTTTACGAATCTATTACGTATATAGAAAAATTAAGGTTTAAAATTTTATCAAATTAATTTTCATTAAATTTGCTCGGTTCTTCTACACGAGCATGTATTAAAATTTTTTTTAGATTTTGTCTAATTTCTGAATGTCAACACGACAATATTCCGCGAGACAACGACGATGACGATGATGACGGCGACGGCGACGGCGACGGCGACGAGTATCGACGCGAGACGATGCGGGCGTCGGGCGAGTTTCAATTTAAAGTTGGACGAACGTGTCGGGATTTCAATGTACAAAATGCGTATGCTAAACTCTTCGCACCCCTCGTGACGCGCGCTCCCGCTTTCTCTCCGTCTTCTCGGGGCTGAGAGCTCCGACAGCCGGGGGCCCCTTGACGGGCGCCGCCGCGCCGGTGGACAAGGTCCACGCCGACGTTGCGACGGCAAAAATCAGCAAGTCTGATCAGTGGCGCCAAGTAGAAAGGGGCGCAAGTAGAACGCCGCTTGTTGTGTAGCATGCCCGCACGCGGGACGAATGTCCTGCGTTGCACTTTGAAGTTCGTGCCCCAAAGGACAAATTACTTTTTCGAGGCGGTCACCCGGCCTTGAAACCCTTACAGAGCGGCCCTTAGATCCCTTTAATGATCGCGGCTGCCGATCGAAGGTAATGCATATCAATGGACGGGGGACCGGCGAAACAAACGTCCGATACGCCGATAGTTCCTAATGACTTTCTGAATTTTACTTTTTAAAATGTCTTCCTCCGCGTCGCGGCTTGCCTTTTGAGCTCGACGATATTATTACCGTGATTCAAAGGCTCAATATAAACTTTATAACGTTGACCGGAATTACGGGTGCATCTCAATACAGCTTCAAAGGCTACACCTTCGTTGATATACATTTTTAGAGAGAGAGAGAGAGAGAGAGAGAGAAAAGAGGAGGAAGGGAAGGAGGGAGAGATCGTATCAAATATCTGTAATAGTCTGATTAGTTGATGCAAACCGCGGCCACATTTATTTTATAGTCGCGCAGATTCTCTCGGTCGCGACGAAGATGAACGGCATCAAGGATGATGGGCAAGCGTTACGCGGGAATCGCATTTTCGACGGAAAAATTACGTAAGGCAATCGCCTCCGCGGGCGAGTCCTCGATGTACCGAGTGTCGTGCAAAATGAGGAGAACGCGTAATGACAGGCTGCCGGCTTTAGTGGGCATGATTGATAACTATCCGATGCGCCGATCGAAACGGGAGAGCCATTACTTATCTCCCGAATGACTACCATTAAGCGCGTTCCATCGTCGATGTTGGCGTGCCAGGGCGGACTTTACAATATTCAAAGAGGGAACTCCACTCGATCAGTAGCACGGAAATAATTATTCTGGATTACTCTCGGGCCTCCCCCTCAACCCCTCCCGGCACTTTGCGTACACAATCGGGACGTCGCGCGTGGTTGATTTAAATATCAGCGAGCTTTAATGCGAACGCTTTACGGGATAACTATTTCCATTTGTAGCTCTTTGTATGTCCGAAACGATAGGGAATCAATAGGAATATACTAACGTTTTTTTTTTTCTATTAAAGTGATAAATTGTGATAATTCACATCAGTGGTTAACATGGTCATCTTGTTAAGAATGTATTTAATAACAAAAAATGAAATCCTTTAAAAATTGAAATTGATTAATTTTCACAAGTGTAAATTTATGAACAAAATCATATTCTTTACGTATTTCGAATAATCTTTAAT
>NW_012026805.1:2155297-2157764 GCF_000956235.1 Wasmannia auropunctata
GAGAGAGAGAGAGAGAGAGAGAGAGAGAGAGAGAGAGAGAATGCTCTTCATAATAATACACGTATTACAATTTTTAAAAACTTACGTCGCTACACATTACGTATTTATCTTTATTACTATTTAAAAGTTATTGTTTACAAAATTATGTTAACATTATTATTTCTATCTTCAATTTTCTGATATCACATGTTGAAGGAAATATTTCTTAAAATTTAAGAAGGACAGTCCTTTGCATAATGTAAATCAAAACTCTAACTTCCGAAGTTTTATATTTATTTTTTTTATTGTTAAATATATTAAAACGAACGTATCCATAAATTTATAATTTGAAATATTTACGCATATATATCAGATTCGTATATGTTTACGTCTGAAACATTCTCACGTATATATCAGACATGTATATGTTTACATTGGGTCGTCAAAAAGATGAAATAGATCGAAAAAGATAGCCTCGATAGCGAGACTCTGTCTTAGATCGGCGAGAAGTTTCGCTTCAAGAGTTGGATTACCGCGCGGCTACGGGTATAGATTTGAAAATTGTGGGGCCCCCCAGGGCTCCTGGGGAGGTCGGTGTGGCAGGGTAGAGCGTGATTGATTTTGCATACGACACAGATTGGACAGGTTTGAGAAATTGGACTGGCTTTCTGCCTGGTTTGGCCTCCTCTCGTTTCTTTTCTTCGTTGCTCTCTTGCCAGTTTCCACCCGTGCTCTCTCTCTCTCTTCCATCTTTCCCTTTTCCATCATTTTCCTTCTTTTGCACTGTGATACATTCGGACCTCGCGTCCGTGTATGTTACACGCGTGCGTGCACGTAACTCGCGTATACTCGCCGTATCGTCGCGCGTATTTCTACGCGGGTCGAAGAAGGGTTCCCTCGTCGTATCTCTCGCAGGGAACGTCGAAGGGGATTGGCCTTGAACGAGCGATTTGTGCGATCTTCGAGGATGTATTTATGAGCATTCTAGCCACCCCCGCCTGAACTTTCATATTACGTTCGCCATTTTAGAGAGTCAGCCTTGCGTGTAGTAAGTTACCGTATACACATACGCGTATACACGTTTCTGCTACATCATTTCTTAGTTATTTCTTCATTAAATATCCCTTTGTATTTATAACGATTTTATAAAATGTAATACGAATATTAACAAGAAAAAAATATATTTTTTGCCAAGAGATTTAATTTCCTTATTAAATGCGTCATAGTGTAGCTGCAAGGGAATATGCGCATCTTTCTGTATATCCTATAAATCTTTTCGTCGAATTATATCATTATCGTTTACATTATATCCAATATTTTTCGTTTGTTTCGGTGCAAAATGAAAAATATTGTTTACGTTACATTGATTTAAATTTTTTACGGTAGACGGAAAACGTGCAAAATACGCGTCTGAGAGCGGTACAACGTGTGATCATGCGGGAAGGCTGAGGAGGGATTGTTGAGCCATCCGGGGTCGCTCTCGTCTGGCGTTATCCGCCGACGTCGGAGTGGATAACAGGCCGAACGATTTATTCTAAACCTTTATCCGGGGGCGCCCTCCAAATTTATGAAAGAAGACGCCCGTTTAACCGACTCGCTCAGTCATCCCTCACCGCGGTGGTGAAGCCCACCCTTCCCTCGCCTGTCTTCCACGCCTCTCTCTCCGTTACTCTCACGGAGCTCTCCATCCCGGCTACGGGGTTTCTCCCTCGGCTTGGCTCGGCTCTCTCCCGCTGTGCTCGCATGTCAGCCCTTTATTTTATACCCAAGCGAGTCAGTCCGATTTGGTCCTAATATTAAAGGGGATGTCTTGGCCTCGGCACGTGATTGGGATGCCAAATCTCTCCGATACCGAGCCGCGATTCTACTGTTCTCCGAAACGAGCTCAGGACAATTACGAGTACGCGTCGTGTCTCTTCCCGATAGTTATAATTAAGCATGTTAATTAATTGAATCTCAAGGCAGCAATTGTTACGTTATTAATTATACAATATCCATATATGTACATGTATATATATGTATGTATATTATAAGTATGAAAAGTGAAATTTTTTATAAATATAACACATTTTGCGATAACTGCGGATATTTATGCATATATATATATATATATATATATATATATATACATACATATATATGTATATATTCGGAGATTTATTACATCGATCATTTTGGACTCACGTTTATGCCAACACTAAGAATATCCTAATACCTCTAAGAGTCTAGTTGACATATTTTCATCAAAAGTATTTACCTCCAGCTTGCCATCTGCCATCTTCTCACATCAATCATTTAATAAACGATATTCAGTCTAATCTTATGAAATTACAATATTTTCGAGTAAATCGTCGCATGTATTGCGTTTCTGTTTGTATACATACATACATAATCCATAAAATAACTACTGGCATAATTTCTTTATAAATTATAAAAAATTATGAATTATTGATATTGATTATTAATATCATAAAACTGCGAAATAATA
>NW_012026805.1:2157784-2204494 GCF_000956235.1 Wasmannia auropunctata
ATCTTTCAACAAAATCGTTCTTTCCGTGAATATGCCGGCCAAACTTCAAATAATGCAAATTCTATTATTTCCATATTTTATCTACCATATTGGTTCAACAGCCTTGAATTTTAAGTAAAGATTGATAATTTGTAATCAGAAATTTAATAAACCAATGTCTACACATTGATGTCCAAAAAAATCTTCCAACTTGAACGTGTGAGATGCATTGGCTATATGTATACATATATTCCACCCGCCATATTGGATTCAATATCCCGAATCCTGCTTTTATAATTGAAAATTCCATGATTAACGACTCAAAAACTCCGTTTTGATAAGTTTTCTACAAAAAATTTGCATTATTTGAAGATTGGCTAAGTTTGGCCGGCATATTACATTCGCCATTGTTTTATAATTATGACTGCGGATATATATATATATATATATATATATATATATATATATATATATATATATGTATATATATTAATAAGAAATGAGTAGAAAAGTAACATTCAAGTTAACAAAGATATATTGTTATGCATAAATAGAAAATAGAACATGTGCCCTAGTTTCTGTTTCTACATTATGCGACATTACTTATATCTTATTGTTGCGTGTTGAATTACATTACGGACATTACGTTAAATTTACGTTTTCTCTCAAGAAATCGTATTGATCTCACAAAATGACACTTCACTTACAATATCCTAATAATAACGATCAAAATAATGGATTCGAACGTTGTCGTTCGCTGCTTACGAGTAAATTATTCGCTCGTTTCATAATTCAGAGTAGCGCACTTAAGCTCGACTACAGTCACGACACATCTGTCTTCCCACATTACAAAACTCGTTCTTAATATAGTACAAGCAATTAAAGAAATGCTTTGCTTATAAATTAGGATTGACGTCGGAGGAATAATTTCACGTAATTCGTTTCCTTTTGCAGTTATATCTGAGCAAAACACGGCAGGCTGCCTTCTCGGCCGATTTGCAGCAGTCTCTCTCACGAACAGTCAGTCCAACCGCACGCCAGCAAGGTAAGTTTTTACATTACTATTTTTGCAGCACGCGAGCTATCCCCTCCTTTCCCTTCCTTTCCTCCCTCTCTCTCTCTCTTTCTCTTCTCATATTTTTGCGACCGAATGAAAAATGATTTATCGCGCAATATCATTCGGCCTGTGAGAATGATTGTACCCGTTTTTTCATCGCTCTTGCGAAACTTTCGGTGCACGTGCAATTTTATTGCTTAATATCCGAACGATTCATTTTCCCTTCTCGTGAGAGGATGCATCCCGATGCACTAAGGAAATGTTAACTAGGCTCAAAACTTTAATAAAAAATAAGAACTTTAGTTTATGTAATAACTAATAATATATTTTATTACAAATTTATTTTTAACTTTAAATTGGATTATTAAGAAATCGTTTGATATCTCTTAAAATTAAATTGATTTCACTTTATGACAGAAAATTCTAAATGTTTCTTGAAACTTATTTTGTTAAAAAATGATTTAATTTTTTTAATAGTTTACGAGCTGAACATTTATATTAAGAGAATCTTTTTTTGCATGATATCTAATAATTTATATCTTCCATCAAAAGAAAAGTTTTGACATGCTTCGTATCGGAGTTATCTATTGTTATCAATAAATAATGCTTTTGCGATTCTTATATATATTTAACAATTTTCTCGCTTGACTGTAACAATGAAGATGACGGTCGAAATTATTTACGACATTTTCGTCACATATTGTCCCTTGACAAAGAAACGAGCATGAATAATTTAATGATTCGGGAAATTGATATGATTGTATTTCCCAAGAATAACGTTCTGCTTCCAGTAAACCGCGTATGGAATTTAAGAATGTAATACGACGACAATCGGAGCTTTCATTCGGAGCAAAAATCGCATCGAAAGTGATCTCTCATGATAATGGCACTTACTGCGATCAAACTTTCTTCTTTCCCCTTCGTATAGAAAATAGTTGTAGACGAGCACGCCGCCGTCTATATACGGGTCGCGATTATAAGCGATTCCGATCACTTTCTATATGCGTTATGGTTGAACTATCGTTGATTCATTTCCCTTTCCAATCGCAGAGAGACCTATGATTTATCCAGAACTTCTGAGTTTTTACTAAGATAATTTTTCGATTATAATTGCGCATAATAACTTTTGTTTGTTTATGTTTAAGAACATTTAAATCATGATTTGTCTTAATTAAGACAAATTATTACCGAATTCGATTGGACGCACTAGTGCGCACTCATTGTCAGTGCACTAAAACCATTGTACATAAATTGACATAAAGGTGTGTGTTTAATATAAATATAGGAACAAGTTAAACCACGAAATTATTAATACCAGTTTATGGTATTGTTTGGTAAAATATGTATTGGGCATTTTGTTGTTCGAGATATCTCACTTCTACGTTGAAATTAGAACAGAGTACAACAACATTAATGTGCAATAAATGCACACTAGTGCGTCCAATCAAATTTGCTATATAATTTAAACAATACTTTGGATTTGCTTAAAAGATTTTGTAATTTCAAGTGAAGATTGAAGTTCAATTAAATGTAAATATAAATATATATAATATAAACATATTTTCTTTAACTGGAAAGCTAAATGATTGATTTCATTTTTCGCATATATATGTATGTATATGTATATTCGGTTAAAGCATTGCCAATCAATTTTCGCAAATCCACTTGGCTAACGAATTCCGATCTGCATTGGAGCCTCAAGAGCCGGTCAAACGGCCGGGTTTGGCGCTTTTGGAAAGGCGAGCGGTGCTCGAGTACTGGAAACAAAAGCCCGGCGTTTCAATTAGGCCCTTTATTAGTTAGCGATAATAGGGCCAGCAAGCGGTCGGACCGACACTGGCCTGACCGGGTGGCTTGGCCGGGCGCTTAACCGGGAGGTTACGGTGGCTTGTTTGCGCGGATCCGGCTCTCACGATATTAAGGGCTGACTAGGCAGTCTCTCTCTCTCTATATATATACCTCCTTGATGTTTAGAATCACCCTTGCCGGCGCTCTCGTGGCTCCCTTTCCCGAATCCGGGCTGGGAGAAAGGCCGTCGGAATCCTCGCGCCTTGCCGGGCCATGCCGATTGATTTTCTTGCGCGTTGTACAAGTTTACGAGGATAAGCCGAGGAGAGAAGTCGAGAGACGCGGCTCTCCGACGCGACGATGAACGGGTGGCGCGCAAGAGCGAGTAGAACCGGGGACGAAGCGGTCGAGCCGGGAGGAGGAATTTGTCGCTGGAGGAGAGCAGGTCGCAGCAGTCGCCTGCGGCGAGCCGCAACGATCCTCTCGTCCCGTCTGTCGCACTTTACCGCACGATACCGGAGAGAAAGTGAGTTGAGAGAGAGAGAGAGAGAGAGAGGAGGGAGGGAGCGAGAGAGAGAGAGAGAGAGAGCAGCCTGCTACTGCTATTGCTACGGGACCGTTCGAAACTAACTTAGGGCCGCCGAAACTACACTCGCTTCCCGCGCCGCAAAACGAGCGGCACGGCTAACAAGGCGGGCGCACGAAATACATTGGATATTGATTCGCGAGGGAGAGAACGACGGGACGAAGCGTCCTGAGAATATTTCTTGGACATTCAGCGCAGCGCGCGATAAATGGCAAGTAAGATCCGCGCTGGCTGGAAGTTGCAGCTACTAATGTCATTTCGGGGTTTGAAATTAGGACAACAACATGTGTCGTTGTACATTTGGATGTATCATCGATATCGTTTGTAACATCCCAGCAAACATAGATTATAACTGTTACATTACGTCAATATTGTAACATTTTTGTAGTATAGCTGGAATATTATAATATTGTTGCAAGTTATAATCTGTATTTGCTGGGATGCTACGCTATTCCAAGTTCAAATGACAATATGTCAATATTAATCTTCAGAGCGATAAAACATTTAAAATTGTCGAAATACCGCGGCTACCTTAATTCGTTTTCGGAATGATCTGCGGTCGATTCATCGCGATGATCGATTAACGTTGCGTACGTCGCAACAATGACTAGCGTTCTCCATCGTGTCGCACACGACCGTCCACGTGGCCTAGCAAATTGCATTTATGTCACGTCGTCTCGATCCATATAGTCCGCAAAATCGGTTTTAGTGTAAACGAGGAAAGCCGGGCTAAGGGTCTCCGGGGCTGGGTAGGAAGGTGCGGCGGGAGAATGGCTGCGACATCTTGTATTGTCAGATCCCAACGCGACAAATTCATAATTGCGTTAATGCGGGTACGGCGAGGGTTCTTGCCGCAACCACCGCAAGGCGCGCCATGGCGTCTTGCGGCTGTAAGAGAGGACGATATAGCGCGCAGAAGGGGGGACGAGAGGAGGGTTCGGGCGGCGGGAGAGGCGGTGGAGAGCGGTCCCTTCTGGTACGGGCTCGTTAATCTTCGGAGGATTACGCCAAGGAAGTATCGCCATTGTGCCGGGCGCTTCTCTTCGAGTCGATAATTATTAATTAAATTGGCCGAACGGGCCACTCCGCGATTTATAGACTTATCGAGCGCGATTTTACGGCGATATCGCGTTTTCGAAACCAGTAATAAATTTTTTTTTTCAATAGTTTCCGAATTTTTTAACGCGAAAAATAATGTACATTAGTTACTATATATTAATATAATAAATATGATAAAGTCTCACACACTCTAAGAAAGCTTAAATAAAAAATAGCTAAATATATAATAATTAAATATATTTCTCATTTGAATTTTTTCTTTTTCTTTCTCTTCATGTAAATTTATTATTATTATTAAAATAGATTAAATTTATATATGGTCAAAATTAATTCATCAATTTGTAAAATTTTTTAAAATAAAAATTATAATCATCATATATTCTATTTCAATCAAATATACGGTTAATAAAAGGCAGATTTTATGATTTTGCAATCAGACAGAAAAGTTCGTTTATATTCCTCATACCTGCCAGGGTTAAACCAATAGTCCGGTCGTTCCCCAAGCGTCGGAAACGCGCTAACCAATACTAAAATGAAAGGCCGGCCGGTGAAAAAAAGGCTCAACTTGGTAGGTGCTTCATTTCAGTTGGCTGTGGACAATTGAATCATCGTCAAATCATAGCGGGAGGGTCATCAAATCTGCACGAACGGGCACGGGAGAGCGCGACGAGAGAGAGAAAGGGTTGCGCGCCGCGCCGGCCGGTCGACTCGGTCGAGGGGAGGGGGAGTAAAAAGGACGGAATTGCGGAGAAGAGAACGGCGGGAGAGAACGGGCGACGAACGAACGGGCCGAAATAAAACAGTGATATCGAGGCATTTCACGCACGAGCGAGAGCGTTTAGCAGATTCAACGTGCGTGCCGGCACACTCCGCCGTTTTCCCTGCCGCGGTGAAACGGCGTCCCTCCTCTCTCGTTTCCCTCCCGACCTCTCTCTCGATGGCACTCTCTCATTCTCTCTCTCTCTCTCTCTTTCCATTTCTCTCCCATGCTGCCGCACCTCTTAGCGCGCTCTTTACCCTTTTCTCTCTTGCTCTATCACCCTCACCACACGGGCCTCGTGCTGAAAAATACTGCTCTCGCTGACACCTGTGGCTTCGACGTTCTACATATGTGCGCACGTAGCACGTCGAGCTGCCACCGTCGACGAGTGGAAGAAACGAAGGACGATGAAATTGATAGTAGATGTCGAAAAATCCTCATAAAATCCGTTGAACGTGATTCGAAGCGTGATGGAATGACGTAACTTATTTCGACAAGGCGCGACAAGTGTTTAATGCATTGGGAAATGATCACGTTATGTTATCCAACCCATCATAAAAACTTTGTTTTTGAAAATGATAATTCAAGATTTTCGATTTCACTGTTTATTAAGATGTTTTACCGCTGTTTTAAAACAGCTTGACTTGAAGTCATAATTTTTCGAAACATCGAGGAATTTATTATTAAAGATCAAAGTTAAAGGTAGAAATAAAAGCTCTCTACACTTTTCGATTTTTGTAGCAAAATTTCGTAGCGTTATTCAGGCACGTTCGAAGTCGGGAAAGTGTCATGACAGGAGGGAAACAAGCTCCACAAGTGGTAGACTTTGCAGGACTTAAGATTAATCCCTATAATTACTTGCGATTATATTCTTTTTGCTGCGACTTTGTTCGCTTCGTTTTTACACGTAGCTTTGCGGCTAGATTATCTCCTGGATCTATGTAGATTTCAAAGTCATATGGTTAAAGATATTTATCAGCCGACATAAATCTGAACCTTGTTCAGAGAAATGCTTTGATACAATATTTGAGGGAATCTTTAAACATGCGCTGTGCTCGATATTACGGTTACTAATCTACCTTTTCTAAACCCTCTCTAAAAATTCTTCTTCTAAAAATAAAAATATAAAGCGGTATTATTGTAAAAATAGATTGAATGGATAAAAATAAATAGAATCAATCGCATATTGCCATTTTAAAGCATCGATTATTATTATTTAATTACTAAATTAAAATTAGTTGCTAGTAGAAACATTGTCGATATTTTTTTTAATTAAGAAAAGTTAATTGTTATACTATTATATAGATATGCGACGCAATGAGCTTTACAAAGATTTTGTAACTAGTTTATTTAATAATCCTCTGATTATGTAGTACCTACAACATATATTTGATCATACCGATTATTTTTAAAGGTAAAAAGTCGAATGAATGTTGTGTCACATGCGAGTATTTCTGATGCATTTCTATTGACGCTGATAAGGAAGCGAAGGCGAATCCGCAACGCCGAAACAATTAATCGATACGGGTACGTTACGGAATCGCGAATCTACCATGCTTCGAAAGCGACAAAAGCGCGCGAATAGAGGGGTTGCCTCGTCGCGGGTGACCGACAACGGGTGCGCATACGAGCAACCCCTAACGCGGGCGTGAAATCAGGCGCCGGCCAGGACGTCCGCTCGACTCGGCGGCCGGCGGACAATAAGAATCGATATCTTAATTAACGAACGCCGGTGGGTCCGATGAGCGAACTTCTCGTCGGGCAGAAAGGGGGGAATGGGGGACTAGCGGCGAGAGGGAGGTGCAGGGAGAACGGAGAACGGGGGAACGAACACAGGGAGATCCGGACCCGCGTTTTCGATGGGGTAGCAAGGACGGCGGACGCCTGACCGGAAGCGAGAGTCTGCGGAGCCCTGCGAACCTCGTTCTACCGGAAGCGCCATTCACGCGGCCCTCTCTCGCTCTCGTCCGCCTGCCTCTTCGCCGACGAATGCGGTCGTTCGTCGTGGTCGCCGTCGTCGCCGCCGTAGTCGCCGACGCTGATACGTTTCTGAATAAACAATACAACTTCCCCACGGCCGCAACCCTCGAAAAAGTTTGGTCGGTGGTGCCGTTGAAAAAATATCCGCGATTCGATGCGGCGGCGAACTGAATTTTTTTGCAGCATATCGTTCGCGCTTGCGACATTCTGGGACATCTCGGTGATTAGTAGAAAAAAATAACGTGAGTTAAACGTCGCTTCTTTTATTTATTCTAAAAAGAGAACAAGATTTTTGTTATCTAATATAAATTAAGATTAAAAATTTAATAGTATAATAATTAATAATTTAATAATATATATATGATTGAAATAATATCTAGGACTTTTTAGGAGGAATTAAATATTTATCCATTGTATGTATCCTTATATTTCTAACTAGAAAAATTCTACTTAATGAGATTAAATTGAAATTTTGTTTTTTATAATTTATTGATAACTTTGTATTGATATTCTACTTTTTGCAATTGGTATATTGATTTTTAACTGCAGAGATTTTAACATGCAAATAACAATAAAAGATCCAGTTTAGCAAATTAAACATTTCTATTAATATTTATTCGAGATTTTCATATTTTGTATTTTGTATAAATATTTTAACACAAATTATGATTGTGAGCGGAAATACACGTTTCCTTCCGGTACGACGAGCGTCTCCCCGTCTATGACGAACTGTTCTGGCGGCGCCATATTCCCGGAGATTGAGATATCTCCGAGAACGTCCGGCTCGATTAATATCGCCACGAAGGAAACGAGCGAGGCTGGGTAAATTAACGAATTGGAGGGCGCCCTTTCCAAGACGCTTTTACCGCGACTGGCTAATCCGATAAAGTGACAGCTTCGCACGAACCTCTTTCCTCGCGCTGACATTCCGCCCGATGGGATATGACACTAAGTATTCTATATTGACTAATAAACCGCTATTCTGTGCGGTCTCCCCGCTAACGAACCCTCGCTCCGTACCTTCTTTTCGAAACGACGCTACTGCCTGGATCTTTCTTCGCAATTCACGGATGCGTAATGCATTGTAATTGCATTTCCACGCAACGCAACGATTTGATCTGAAAGGACCGAAATTCTTGAAGCCGCTTTGTGCGTAATTCAAATAAGGGACTCACGTAAATTTCCCTCCTCCACCTCTTCTCCACCTCATGATCGTCGTTTCACACTCTCGGCGTTTCCGCTCCGCTCGCCCGGGAATATCCTGACGCAGAACACAGCTGGAGAAACCTCGTCAAGGCCGCATTGGTGGACGCCTCAATCAGGACTCGCTTTGGAACCCAATTTCACGAGAGAGAGACTATTTGCGCGTGCTTTGGCCGGCAGTAGGTTTGACCTCTCGTTAATCACCAAAGGACCCGAAGCACGAAGGCGAGTCGGACAAGCTGTGTAGTTGACCGCAATGGCTGACCGTTGGCCCGGTGGACAAACCCTTAAGGTTACCGAGGTACAGAACGCTGCCCTGATAGGGCATTTTGGGAGATCCACGGAGTGGAATAGTTAATTTATTTTTTCCGTCGTGAAATTTATTTTCTCTCCGTGACTGCCGATCGTCGCGCGAATACTTGGTGCCGGAAAAATGATCTTCAAAAAATGCATCTCCGCGCAATTCGATCGAACTTGTGGGATGAGTCAATATTTGGACTGTAAGCGATACGTTTGCCACTGTAAGCGATACGTGCAATGATTTCACGCAGGTTGAGGTATCGCCCCGAGCACAGTCCTCGTTGGCTTGTACACGACGCCTAATCGCTGTATTAGCTGGCTTTGTGGTTAAGCTATGCTATTGCCAAATTAGGGGTGATTCGCTTCGAAACACACCCTCCCGCGTTTGTGCCGTCTAGGTGAGCATAACGCGCGTTTGTATTTGCAACATTAGCCTTGCTAAGTTGTCCGCAATATTTCGGATACTTTACAAAGTTGTCGTCCTCGACACACCTTGAGTTTTCTACGTACGCACATGTATAGAAAGATCTGTATGTATATTTCTTAGTGTTCCTTAATAGAGTGCATGAAACGGGAATGTTCATTATTATGTTATCAAGTTTTGAATAATGTCTATAAAAAATACGGATTAAAAGCATTTGTGGAAGCTTTATTAAAACTTCCTTTAACTAGCTACATCTTTTTGGTCTTATAATTTAAAGAATCTTGTACATGAAGAAATAATAACTAATTAGTAAACACCTAGTAAACACCAAGTAATAGTAACATAATGTCGATGTCAAAATGTCAGACTTAATATTATAAATTTAATATAACACCATATGTTATGTAACAATTATAATATTATAATAATATTATAAATATATTATAATAATATTATAAATTTAATATAACACCATATGTTATGTAACAATTATATAAGTATCAGAATAGACCGGACTGTTACAAACAATTAAGAACGAAAAACGCCAAACATGGTCAAAGCGGATCTTGGTGCTTCATAATTTATTTTTAAAGTGTGAATCTTACAATTATTCGGTTTCAAGTACACTGCGCGGCCGCAAATCGTTCTGCTTCTACACAACTCTGAACCGAGTATTAAACGTAATATCACGTTAAATTGCCAAAGGCAATCTAATAATCGATACTTATAGCATCTATTAAAATCCTGTAACAGTAACTTATTGCGAAAAATATTATCTCAGCCGGGATTCGAATCTGGATCTCCCTACTATCCGTGCAGTGTATTTGAAACCGAATAACTGTAAGATTCATACTTTAAAAATAAATTATGAAGCACCAAGATTCGCTTTGACCGTGTTAGCGTTTTTCGTTCTTAATTATATTATTGCTTCTTACATTTTAACATTAATAATACGTTACTGTTGGTTTGTGTTTATTGTGAAGATATATTGTTGTAAACGCAGACATTAGATTAAGCAAAAATTCGATGTCAAATAATAAATAGTTAGCTTCTATTTACGCGTTTTACGGAAATAATAGAAATCACGCGAGTTGTTTTGATGAAATTTGACGATATACGGCTTTAAGCAGATTTACATGGTTTGCTATACATCGGACCGCCATAGTCTCTTGGCGCATATCGTTTGTTGGTTTTGCGGTGTACCATAACGCTGCCTTCCTCGTAACCTCTTTCCCTCCTCTTGGGAAAAGCGGGCTTTCGGCAGCATCGTTCACCAAAGGGCTTCTTCCGCCACGCCGCCTTCGTATTAGACACGAATAAAATCTGATCATGAGATTTACGAGAATCATAGATTCCTATAAATCCTATAAGTCCTATAAATCACGGTATCCATCAGAGCGAAAGAAACGACCAGTTTAAAAATGTTTGTAGAACGTCTGCATTTAAGAGTGCAGAAGAATATTTTACCTATAAATCTGCATATTTCTGGCAATACTATTTTTATTAGCAAAACTTTACATGTACGCTATATCTCTTTATTGTAGTCGTAACTCTGTTTTCCAAAATGTTATTCAATCTCGCGAGAGAAATCAGCTTGAATTTAATTCAAGCTGGAAATTTTTTATTTTATCCTGTGCAAAAAAGATGGAAAAATTTCAAGTTGCGAAACTGTTGTCTCGGAAGACGTCATTACACCATCTTCTTCGTTTTAATTCACATTGTCGTATTTTGATTTTCGTCGGTGTCTGCATCAGCGCCTCGAAATCATTGCTTGATTACGTTGGATAAAAAGCTCAACGGTCCCCTTCGGTGCAGCTTTTGACCTCGGCGTGAGTTCGACCGCAGGATCCACGCCACGGGGAACGAGGACAGACGAGGACGGGGGAGGAGGTGCAAGAGAGAACAAGCGGAAGCACACCGCGGGGGATAAACAGAGGTGACGTAATTACCGAGATTAATGCGGCCTTGAGCTTTCGGTGGCAACCGAAGCTCCCGGTGCTTGCTTTTATCTCACGAGCTATCATCCGGTCCCGCTTTTCCTTCTCCAGGCTCCCGCCCCACCCTCCCCCCTCCCGTCCCTCGCCTCCGGAAAGTAATTTGAGGACGAGAGGGAACGGTTTTAAATTTTACTTATCCGTGGGACTTAGATTTACTTGCGTCGCTGACGCCGCGGGCGGCCAACCTCGTTTTTGCAGGCGATGTGTCTGTCACAATGCAAATTTAGCCTTTGCATGATACATAGGCTGGATTTTTAAAGATGCTTCTGATTAATCGAATGCGATCTAGAAAGATGGGGAAATTATCGTGTGTTCATTTACAACTGAAACGTATGTTGAATAAAAGTTACCTATTTGTGCGATAATGATAATAATAAGATTATCCTAAATTGAACTTGTTCGTTATACACGTCAGACGTGACAAAACAGCAATACAGATTGGTCGAAATTTGCGAGCTTTCGCAAGGATCCTTCCCTCTGGACAATAGCTGAGAAGAAGAATTTTCGCTGACACCCGGCGTGGCTTCCTGCAGCAATTCTCTCTGGGCGTCGTGAGATTTTCCGTAGACGACACCCGTAGTGGTGGTCGGGTGCCGAGATTTCTCCGTCTCTCTTCGCAGGCAATCCGAGAGGAAGAAAAGGGGGAGAGAGAGAGAGAGAAATAGGGTGAGAGCGAGGGAGGAGGAGTCTTCCTTTCACCAAAAACACCGGGTGCGGCTGCTCTTCCTCCCGCACTTCATAGAAGAGGGCCACTATTCACGTCGCCTCACCGGCACCCCTTTCTTTCCAACCCTCACTTACCCCCTCGCCGTCGTAGTTCGCGTTGTCGTCGTCGTCGTCGTCGTAGTCGTCGTACGCCAGGGTACGCCGTTGCCTGCTCGAGACAATGATATCGCAGGAAAAGAGGAGAGCGTCTCGGCCCGCTTTACAACTCCCGGCGGGGCCGACGTTACCGGGGCGAAATTAATATCATAAATAATATCGTAAAAAAAAAATACAGCCCGCAGCGCCCGCCGCCGTCACGCCGGCGTTACCGCGAAACGTTTCTCTCGCGTCTTGATAAAGGAAACGAGAGGAGCGGTTAAAAAGAGAGATAGAGTAAGAAAGGAAGATGTAGAAGGGGGACGGTGAGAGAGGAAGAAAGAAGGGGATTCGCGCGAGGAAGCGTCTCCTTCTTAGGGGAAGTCGAAGTGCCAGTAAGATCTCGGATTAAGCCGAGCAACGTACCAAGCGCTTTCCCGGAGCACATAATCTTGAAATGCGACAGCTTTATTTTGAGAGAATTTGAATTCATTTTTATGCTACTTTTAGTCGTGGGATATAGCGTGTCTCAAAAAGTGAAACATCTTCCGCGACTGTATTGTTACAATTTATCTGTTAAAGGACAATCTCGAGAGCAGTTAAGCAGCGTAAGAAAAGAAAAACGAATTTTTCGGTGTACTGAGAAAATTAACACCTTAAAAATTCTAAAATATAGTTAGGCATATAATTACTTTATATTTATGTTGGTTATAATATTTATTTATCAAAAGATAAAAAAAGACATCTTTATTTAAAAACTATTTAAGTCGCGTTTTGACAAAATTGCTTTAATGAACGATACTATTTTTCACATAATTTACCTAATTATGATGTAATTACTGTCAAGAGCTACTACATCTGTTGTATCAATTTCACGCCTTATAACTCTCGATCGTGCATATTATGCATCGTTTGCTGCGCATAGCATTAGGACTCGTCTTCCTCCGCCCCCCCCCCTCTATCTCTCTCTCTCTCTCTTATCCATTTCCTCCTTCGTAGCTCCGTAACTAACAAAAGCTCCGTATATCCTGCTCGTGCTCGGGACGACAACTGGCTGCGATACACGGTGACGGGTATATATCGTCGGCGCGTGTTACGGTCGTAGCCACCCTTCTCCTCGCTCATGTGGCTTGATGTTTCTCGCCGAACAGCAATATAATCACCCTGATGGCACAAAGCGGCCACCCCTACGGCGGCAGCCTCGCCGCGCCTTCCGCGCCATCAAACGCTGATGATACAGACGATACGACGTATGTATACGCGACGACGCTAATTCGCGTCATTGTCACCGTTTCTTGCATGAGACTAGAGGCGAAGCCACAGGTAGCTGAGAGTTCACCCCTGCACGTTCGCGCTGCTGCCGTCGTCGTTTGTCGAGGACAAGCGTGAAATATTGTCTGGATACACTGACAATCGGACTTCTAGTCGATGATACTTGGAGTATTGTTCCATTGGGAGAAGTGGCGAAAATGGATTCTGGATCATAGTAAAGAGCATGATATAGATACATTATAAATAGTCCAGAATCATTTTAGGATGCCATCAAAATGTACAAATAATCAAATGTACAAATGCTAACTAATTGTCTATGACAAGAAAACCATATCTATTTAAAATTATCGAGTATATCGTTTAAATATATAATTTGACGATATATAATAAACTAATATTTTATTTTGTCTCTCATTAATCACTTATTTCATTAATCACATTATTTAGATAAATTTTCTCTTCTTGAAGTGCGGAACTGTGTGATTAGTTATGGATTGGCTATAGATTTTTAGATGATTTGATATAAGGCCTATTCTTTTTAGTTGAACTTCTTCACGTTTCTCTGTTTTTCTGGAGTAAAAGAGAAAGGTGAACCATACAAGTTCAGCTTTTTGAAGTTTATGCAAAAAGGACAGGCCTATTATTAACAAACATTTGACTCATGGATTTTGAGAAATTCATCCATCGTCAGATGAAGGTGAATAGTGAGGTCTTTTGAGGGAGTAGCCGCTCATTAAGATTCTGGTTGTTTGCCAGGACGTCGGACTTCGAAGATCTCTTCCGTGGGTAATTGCATCCTCAAAGGGTTAGTCATTGGAGTGTGGCCCGCGGCAAACCTAAGAACCTTAAATCTCTCGAGAGCATCGCGCCTTTTCGTCTTCTCGGGGGGTAGGAGAGACGTCTTTTCCTCGAGAGAAGTAGAGGGTTGCTCTCTAATGGAATTAAAACTAAGCCTACAGATAGTGAAAGTGTCGGCCGTTTATCACGATAAATATCTCGTTAGATATTCTCCGTACCTGTTGACAGACGCGCGTCTTGTCGTCAGGTACTTATCGGAATTTTCGCATCTTAAATCATCGCCTCTTCGGTCGATTTCGCCCGATTCGTACAATACTGCAGCGAAACGGAATATTCTTCACTTGCCGTTAAATCTGTGTTGCTTTTTACTTTTCGCCGAATTAGCTTTTTCCCTTCGCTCGGATAATTCGGTTGAATATATGAACGATCATTGCATCTGGGATAAATGGGTCAGAAACTATCGGCGCGCGCTTCCAATTCATCTAACACGTTGCCAGATTAAATTGGCCTTGGCCACGAAAAATTCTCCACGCGATATATCTTGCTAATATCTTTTTCTTTTTATACAACGATTTATTATGTTATGATATGATGTTACTTTACAAGCATTGTAGAAATTATTTTTTTGAAAACGTCTTTTGGACGACGTTTTTATTAGACGAATGAATAAAAAAAATTATATTAATTTGTTTATGTCATGTAAATACGTCAACTTTGGAATGCATTTTTTTTTCAAACATTTGTATTTTAAGATTATTCAATATAGTAGCACTAATTCTACAATAAATAAGTCAATAAAAATCACAATAAAAATTTCATAGCTCAATGTTTGTTGCAAACGTAAAAACATAATGATATGAATAAAAATGAGGTAAAAAGTGTGAGAAACAAGTCAAATAGCTTTTTCAATTTTACGAAAAGTACATTTAACTTTAATCTGGCGACACCTTCATCAGAAATCTTCATTGTGTCTCTCTCTGGAATGGCACAATAATTGCCACCTTGAAAGTGGCACGAGGCATTCAGAGGATATTGAGAGTAGCGGCGTTTTATTTTTAACCGTCCGGCTTCGGGCGTCTTGCTGCGACCTTAGTGGCATCGTAAAACCGTGAGTACATAAACGAACTCAGTCAATAACCAGCGGCGTGGAATCTCCCACGGGCAGGACTTTACTACAATTCGCATTTTCATGGCGGATGGAGTTACGGTTTATTAAAGGGAAAAAAGGCCTTTGACGTTTGTACTCTGCGAATGCCTGTTTTTCGTACGAGGTGCCGCGCGTTTAGAGAGCGCGTCTGTGCACTGATGGCGAACATAAAACCCTAGTCTTTGTTAAATTATAATTAAAACAAAAGTGATAAAAAGATTTTTATATAAATTGAATAAGAACTAAGAAATGTATATAAATTGAATAAGAACTAAGAGATGTGTATCGCATCAAACATTGAGCTATGAAATGTTTATTGACTTATTTATTGTAGAAATTAGTTCCACTATATTGAATAATCTTAAAATAAAAATTCTGGTAGAGAAATTCATTCCAAAGTTGATATATTTACACGACACGAACGAATTAATACAACTTTTTTTATTCCTTCGTCTAATGGAAATGCCGTCCGAGAGCAAATCTGCGTTAGAAACCGCCGTGGGACACGATTAATTATGCCGGTGAAGTTGACCCTTGTCTTCGCATATCCCACATTTTATTGCCTTCTACGGGCTGTCGCTACGCGGTCGCGCTTAGGAGACCCGACAGTTTCGGTACTGCCGTATAACGGTAATGCGCGCGAATGCCGGGAATTCAGGAAGGTACCCGGGTGGTCCCTCGGCTGGATCTTGGTGGCGAATTTGCGCGCCATAGAATTCGCGAGCTATTCGTGGAGCGCGAATTTTCCTCGATAGGTCGCTAGGTTGGCCCGGTACATCCGGCTAGGATAGCGAGAGATAACTGGGCCGGCACCGAGAGACCGGGATGAATAATGAAGTGAGTCGCGCCTCGCCCGGAAGGCCAGAGATTCACCCGGGTCTAGACCCCCTCTGCACTCCCCCCTCCGAGATTAGCCCTGAGTTATGGCGTTAAGATCACATCTAATTGTATCAGTTCGGGCCACCCGAACCGGCCTCTATCTACCTATCCATCTGTACCGGCCCGCGCGCCACTACTATAACCTGCTTACTCGGCCCTCCTTCCGCGTCTCTTCCGCGCCATTGACCGGGACCTTAAACGCCGGCCGACCATCGATTTGCTTAATCTTGCGCTTTGCGAGGACTTTACTAACTCGCGACTCTCTCTCTCTCCCGATTCAACGGCTTCGCTCGATGTGGTTTATCGGGATTTGTCTCGACCACTTATCAGGAAAATTTTCTCCTTTGCGTTCTCTTCTCCTCCTTCAGTGTTTGTGTTATTAATTGAATTTTAATGTCCGCTTCGGTACAAATTCCGAGTCGCACGTGGCAGATAAGGATCGGATTGTTTCAGATTAAACGAACATTGGATTTCGTAAATCATAGCGAGCACAATATACGCGAGTAGATGCGCTATTTGCTAAGAGGATGCGTCTTTATACGATCGTATTTCGCGGCTCACCGATAAAATTATAGGGAAGTCCTTAGGCATTTCTGATCCTCCTTTCTTCTGGCTAAATACCTAACGTCGCTCCGGGTTATCTCCCGGTAGGAGAGAGTGCCAGGAGAGGAAACGACGGGCGGAGAGAGCGAGAGAGAACACGAGTCTATAATGGTTTCCTTGAGGCTCATTCGCGTCCTAGGACAGGGTCGTCTACCTCGCATATAGTTTCCCCATCGGTTCGAACACCTACAGGGTGTACCGATTATTTTATCCCTGAAATTCGTCAAGTATCAATTATCTATCTGTTAAAATATAAAAATCGAGATTCGAAAAGTGTTGGAATAAAAGACACAAGTACAATTTTAACTAAAAACAGTCCTAATTAAAAAATCCAAAAATACTAATTGTGTAATTTAAAATTCTCTAATTTGTCAAAAATACATGTTTGGAAAAATCTAATTGTCTTTCTAAATGATATTGTGGACTTTCTAACGTCTTGCATCTCCTTCAAATCATTCGATGAATACGGCAAGTTTAATCACTTCCAGGGTGCCGACTTTGTGCCGGCATACCCACGATGCTTTCGAGTCACCTGATAAGAGCGGTTGGGCCAGAGATATTAGTAAGTTTGCGCTACCGGGAAGGAGGTGAGGACTAGAGGAGGACTAGCGCGAGAGTAGCGGAGAGGCATTAGAGGTCGGGGATGATCACTGAGTGCGCGGCACTAATCAAGACGCATGATTATAGGCCCCAGAGAACCCTCGAGTACCAGGCTACCGTCATTCCGGAGGCCAAAGAGGAGCCTCCGGTGCGTTTTCCGCGCGCGCGCGCACCGTTGTCGTTGAACTGCAGATTACAAGCCGTCGTTTTTTGACGCGTTTCGTCGTATCCTTCTCGCATTCTAATCATCCGACACCTTTGAGCAGCACGCGACTTTACGAATTTCGCTTACGCGTGGAACGCGGACACACACACACACGCATTATTGTTAGTCGACAAAGTCGAGCGGACGTTGATCGAAACTGAATTTTAACGGTTATCACAGTTGAATAGCATACTTATTATTAACACTCTTGGCAAACGCCCGTCCGGAGCGATAAACGTTAATGGTAGAGCACTAATAAACAGTGGATACATTAAACCCGTGTGTAATCCCGTTAATGGATCGTTACTCGTCGCCCGATCAATCGTTAAGCACTGTTGGGTGTAATTGCAACCATCGGTATCAAACTGTCGGTGCTACGTTTCACGGTTATTGTATCGTTGTCGAATAGTCCCTCCTAATCGATCGCGCCGTCCTCCTTTTAGTGCCGTTTAACCATTTCCAAGAGTGACAATTTGTCGAGCAACGTCTTGCATACAATTAATATCTTTCTCGTTTCTGAATGCTATATACAGAAGTAGCTTCTAACGTACTCGATTATATAATACTCTCGTACGTATAATTACAGTTTAATTAAATTAGAGTAACGGAAAATGACTCTGTAACATTAATATTGCAACTTAATATACCCAAATTATAAAAATATTAATTATTTCTTTATAATAATGCAAATTAATACCAAACCTTTCGATCTTTGATCTTACCTTTTTGATCTCAAGAATAATCCATCGCGGCGCGTCGGTGAATTATCTCGTATTTAAAAAAACGGTGTTTAAATATTACTTTTGCAATAACGTTACGATTTTGCAATAACGTTACTACTATTATCTGAACGATCGACGCCACTTTGGTTAGCTCATTAGATCAGAGACGACTGTCGAAGCAATTAGGATCCTCCTCGCGATTCTCCTCGGGGAGGTAGTGCTCCTGTTGATCCGGTCGTAGCGCCAGAGGAAATTTCCCGACCTACGGTTCTATTTGAGGTTGCCGCTAAGCAAGTTAGCACAACCCCAACGTATCGCGTTAAATTATGCTCAGAAGCGCTGCGGCTGCCGCGCGCGGATATATGTGCGTACACACGCGGGCGCGCGCGCGCACGCACGTAATCACGGTAAGCGGCGCGCATTTGCGACGGGGTGAACCGCGTCTCTCTCTCTCAGGAAGCGCCCACGGTGTTGTCACGCGAACAGGGGCCTCCGCGGGTCCCCCGCGGGAAAAGGGAAATCATCCGTCTCCATTTTCTTCAGCTGTCGGATCGCGCGCGCGGCGACGGCGACGTCCCGTACGTCCGCGTCGCGCCGCGGTTTAGAGGGCGCGAAGGAGGGGCACGCGCGGCGGCGACGGCGGTGGTGGACGGTGGAAAATGTAGATATACCTTATACAAAGTAGATGTTATCTTGCAATGCTGCACGCCACAGAATCGCCGGCGATTCCGCTCAGCCGGCCGGCATCGAGAACGTTCCGTGCTATATCTTCTCATCTGCGCGCTGCGAGAGAAAATATTTCAAACAAAAAAAGATCAAGAAAGCGTGCTTATGAGTGGAAAGTAGCGGCAATAAAGTATAAAATGTATAACAAACAATGTTAAGTATAACGAAATCTAAACATGCATTTCTGACGCAAATAGATAATTAATGGAATGCAACGGTTGCTTTGTGTACCGGTCGTTTAGATTACATCAAAGATGATATTTTCGATGTTCTGGTTCTATCCCGTAGTTGTCCGAGCGTAGACACGCAGCTTTATATTATATATACATATATATATACCGAAATCGGATTCTCAATGGACAGTCGATCTCGAGGCACGCGCGCCGGCCGATCTATGGTTTATTCGCAAAGTTTCCGATTGCCGTGGCACAAAGAAGTTCGCGAATAGTTGTCGGGCTACGTCGGACGGCGTACAAAGGAGGAATCCGACGTTTGCAGGACGGCGAAAGAAGGAGAAAGCTGGGAGGGTAATGAAGGGACAAAGGACGGACGCGGAGAGATAGAATCTGCCGGGGATAGAGCTGGTTCGTTAATCTTAAGAGCGTCGAATTCGCGATTTCGGGCAATCGCATGCCATGGTGATCCCTAGGCGCATACAAGGAAGCAAAGGGTCAAGCAAGATTGGTCCTTTTCATCGTGGCGGGATAAAGGCACAGGGTATCGAGTCCACTTAGATGAACGATGCGTTGTGTTCACTGAGAAGTTCGTCTATTGCAAAATATCTATATATATTAACACGTGATTTGTAATAGCAAGATACTAACAATAAAAGATCAATTAGAAATCAAAATTAATTAGAGATCAAAAAGAAGTTAATTTAAATTTTTAACATTCGTTATTACATATGTCTAAAATTTCAGATTTTTATTTTAAATTGATTTGAAAATATCGAGAAATTAAATTAATTCGTTTATTTTTATTAATCAAGATATAACATTCGTTGGCAAGAGAAATTAATTTTGATTATTATTACAGAAATTATATTATTTCGATTTAATGAAAGTATAAGTTTAAAAAATTAGACAATAATGAAGAAATTGTTACATTTAATGAACTAAATAAATAGGAATGAGATTTCAATCTTTTATATCGTTTGTTATTTCAGATATATAATCTGAGATCAATTGTCGTGAGGAGATTACAATAACATTTTTGCTCCTGAATACTCGATGCACTTTAAGACGTTCAGATCTCGCGATTGATCCTACAAGTAAGAAGGAGTTGGCAGACTTCCGAGGTTAAAGAGCATTCATCACACCCTCCGGTCTCTGCCGGAGACATTTTCCATCCCGGAATCCATTGAAAGTTCTCTCGCATCTCGGGATAGCTGCCCGAAGAGTGTACAAAGTAACGTCATACCGGCGGTAGGAGCCGAGGGGGCGGCTCTGGCGCGCGCGTACGTGTGTTTGCTTTTATTTAAATTGTAAGTTAGATGCCATTCGGGATGAGGTGGTGCGCGACGGGGCTTTTAGTGAATGGGAAGAAATGTTTGCGCTAAATGATTCGACCCCATATGGAAATGAAATCTCGCGGCAGCCATCGGTCCGCACGACCGATCTCCAAAGTATCTGCTCGGAGTCGAGTTTCGCCGAGCGCCTTCGTCGCGGCTCCAAGTTTTTTAGGACAAGGCAAGAAGGCGTTTTACGTATGTATGAAGGAAGAACGGAAACGCGGAATATATATATATATATATATGCTCTGCGCTTTTAGGCACGCAGGCTTAAAGCGCGCGATTATTGCCAAAATTGAAGTCCTATATTTTGTTGAAATCTCCATACAGGTGATAAAAAGAAATTCAGAGACTTTTATTTTGAACGACGTATAAGCGAGAAAAATCCTAAAACATTGTTGGAAATATTTTTTACATTTAATGTGAACGTATTACGTAAATATTCCAACAACTGTAAAATAAGTTCGATCAAAGTCTTTCATATACATATTAGATTAAATCATATGAATTGTCATAACAAATAGATATTTATAGTGGACTTTTTGAGACATCAATCGCCAGTGATTTCCGTTGTCGTCATCTCTTGTATTTTGAACGACGAATAAAAGTGAGAAAAATCATAAAACATCGTTACTATTTAATGAATGCATCACGTAACTATTCCAACAGCTGTAAAATAAGTTTCGATCGAAGCCTTTCATATACATATTAGATTAAATCGCATGAATTATCGTAACAAATAGATATTTATATTGGACTTTTGGAAACATCAATCGCTAGCGATCTCCCGTTGTCGTCACCTCTCACGCTGAGAAAGTTGCTAATGCGAAGCCACACACAGGGATTGTGCACTGTTTCGTCGGAAGCCGGGACGCTGGGACAGGAACCGCGCCCGGATTTGCATACTCGTCAGCTGTGCTTCCTTCAACTTTTCCTGCGGCACACCCTCCGTGGAACTCCGCGCGAACTCGGTGGTGCGGGTATGCACTCACGTCGGATAGAGCCACAGCGGAGGGCGGTGGCGGGAGCGCGGGACAGGGGAGGGTGCAGGTGTCGGGGACAGCCGTGTATTTCTAGTCCCGATTCATAATTGCAAATTTCCTTCGCCTTATTTATGCAGCCCGGGCTCATACCGAGCCCCGGCTCGGCTTGCAGATTCGCTAATACGGGTCTGTCTGCCTCGAACTCCTCCGGCTCAGACTCGAAAGACAAAGTCGGAAAACATGATGTATTTTTCTGCAATGTCCCTGCGCGCGAATAATGCTCCCGTCGTTATACGATCGAACAATTTTGGTGGAATATTAGAAGAAGGAGAGAAAGGATAAAGATAAAAAGAAAAGAAAATGCAATTATAAAATAAATTGAATAAATTAATTTCTACTGTTGATTTAAGAAAATTTTGTTTCTCAAGCCAAAAATTGATTAGCGATTAAATTTGATTAATCAAGTATTTATTATTATGATCGGACTTATATTCTCAAATTAATCTCATGGATAGGAAAGTTGTTTCGCGACTTGTGTACTTAATATCACTTTTATCGTAACAGCACGTAATGGCTTGTACCGATCCATCGTCACCTAAGGAAAGGCAGCGTGTCACCCGATGGCTTTACAAAGTGGCATCGAGAAGAGATTAGCGGCTCTTTCTTCGCCCCCGCGTCTCTCCCCCGGTCACATATCGAGTTATGAGAATCTCTTTCACGAGTGTTACACGTGGGGGGAGTCGGTTCACGTGTTCGCGGGCCATACATTTTCACTTTGGCGCACGTGTCGTCACCTTCGTCGCCTTCCTCGCAGCCGTTGTCGATGTCGACGTCGATTCGGAGCGAAGGGAAAGGTGTGGGAGGCCTCGGCCTCGGCGGAAGGGAAAAAAATAAGGCCTCTTCTCCCGCCTGTGTGCTCGATACAAAAGCTCCTCTCCGCGTGCGTGCAGAAAGAAGAAATGGAGATACGATGATGCGCTCCGTTATGCATTATGCATACGCAAAAGACGAGCCGAGAGAAAGAGAGAGAAAGAAGATCGCTAACTGAAAACCGATTTCTACTATCCGTGGACTCGGGAACGATGGTTCCCCGCGCTTATAGAGGTGCGCCGAATTGTAAGACGATCAATTTGTTCACATGTTAAATAAAAAGTAGATGCTGAAGTAGAAAAACACGAAATTCTTTCCATATGATGAATAATATAGAAAAAGATACGTTAATTGTGTGAAAGTAATAAGTGAAGAAATTTTTAACATACAGGCTTGGCTGTAAGTATAAAGCATTTAAAATTTATTGCATTTTCTTGGAAAAAGCGGAAAAAGCAATAACTGAAGCCAGGAAAATTAATAATATAATATAATGTTAAAATTGTTATAAAAATAAATAATATTTAAAAAAAATAATATTGTTTACTTTATTTTTTTGTTAAATATAAAATGTTTACGCGTAAATTTGGAAGGACTTCTTTATACTTATGACCAAGACTGTATCGTTTTATAATAGATAATCTTACAATTTTCTTTGATTTTTTTGATTTGATTAGTGGTGACTTACTCCTTACGCAGCAATCAGCATGAGGATCGTGGAATCGATATGTGTAACTCGTTGAAATGATCATATAAATTTTGTTTGCTAAGGAAAATCTGAAGATCGAAACGTACGGGTTTGAAAATACCAAAAATTGTACATCTGTTAAATGTGAAATTTTACGCATCGTAACCCATGTTTTTTACTCTAATTGTCTTTCTTTTATTGTATTTTTATTGTTTTATTTTTCAAATTAAGAGCCATTAATTTTATTTTAGTTTTTTTATTTGATTTTATCGTAAAACATTTCTAGTATGTATTAATTTAAATTTTGAGAATTTTGAAAGGGTTTATCAAACTTGCAGCAATTATTGTAATCGTCAACAATCACTTGACTGTTGCTAATTCGAGTACTTGAATTAACTTTGAAGTTACATTTACGCGAAATCATACACTCATTGTCAGTGCAATTCTCTGGTATTTTTCCGCGGAGCGAAAGTGCGATTCTCTGCGGGTAATGCATAATACAGGAGAATCGAGGGGTACGCTCTTGTAGCGCACGCCCAAAGAATGTTAAAATTCCTACGGAATGGCGTCGAGGCAACTTCGCTCAAATATCGCTTTAGCACCGCGCCGCCGCGTCAGAGATTTGAACGAGCGATTCGTCGTTTACGTTATCTTGAAATATTTATCGAGCATCCCCCTTCTTTGTGTATCATCGAATAAATGACATCGGGAGAGTTATTGAATTTAAGAAAAATTTACGATGTCATCCCAATTTTAACGAGAAATCAAAATTTCTCGAGATCATTCGTACAGATTTATTGCAATTGTGACTCCGGCATCTCTTTAAATCACATAATTGCAGCTATAACTTAGACAAATTATTTGTAATGATCGTTTTGGGAATGTAATTACGACGAAACCAGTGCTGGTTGTAGACCCTTTATAGATTACGAAACGCGAAAGTTGTGGCTCTTTACGTCTCGTTACTGACGGCAGTTTGTTGAACATAATCACGTTTGTTTTATGGGCCGTTACGTAGGCAGATACTTTAACTAATTGTATAATTGCTTCCAAGCCGGTCGACGATGGCGGCGTCGCGTCGCCACCGCGTCGTTTCCTGTTCCCGTCCGCTTTTTATGCTGCACAAGGGGGAGAGATGGCAAGGATCGTATCCGTAAACACGAGCGTCGTCCACATCCGTCCTCGCTTAATTGCACGGTGTTTAATTAGCAAGATGCCCGACAAAACGGGCGGCGAACGACCACGAAGCCAGAAGTCCTTGCGACATAACCGAATATTTTTTTATTACTCCTCTGTCATATGAAATAGCGAGGTGCTAAAATGTTTATTTCCCTGCAGGTCTAATATGTTAAAATATAGATTTACTTTCGTGTAAATCTATTCTCCGATCCACGGAATTTCTGGGTGTCCTCCAATATACTTGGTAGGATCTTAGGATTGTTCCATCCCTTGAGACAGACCGTGAGGGCTCGCCGGCTTCGTCAAATATTTGCCCAATCACCGCGAAGACGTTCTGGTAACTCAACTGCCATGGATCGTCGTTCTTCTTGGTGGTGGTCTTATTTCTCATCTGCCAAACTGCCAGTAACTTTTCGCATGAAAAGCCGACGTATCAATACGAAGTGTTGATTTATATCTGCACTTAATGCATAGTGAGTTTTGCAAATAAATAATAAATTGAATAGCTTCGTGTAAGAGCTTAACATGTAGATTTGATTTGAGTATCACATCGGCCGTTAAATAAGATGCTGCTGCATCTGTGTTGCGTTATATTCAACTGATTAAAATAATATCGCTTTAAACTTAAAGAGCTCGACCGACGTCCGTTTGAAATGAATTAATGGATGTTTGTCGGCCATTGTTAGAGTTACTTTACGAGGTTCATGAGTCTCGCGCGGGCGCAAAAAGAAGGACGAAGGTCTAAAGAGCAAGCGACATTCCGCCGCGGAGCCGCTCGCTTAATCAGAGCGAAGGTTTTTAGAGCCCCTTAAATCACGTAACGCGAGACGTCGCACGGGGTGAGAGAGAAAGAGAGGGAGGGGTAGCGGCCAGATTGAAGGTCGGTCGCGGTCTCGGCGGGTGGGAATTAGCCCGGCTGAATTGATCAAAGCTGTTTAAACGCGGTCTCTTATTAAAGAAATCCATAATCGCCCTGCCGTGCCTGAAAAGCGGCATTCCGCCCCTCCCCCCCCCGTACCCGGCTGCGAAAAACCAAACTGGAGTTTCCACTCCCTTAACTCCCAATCCCTTCGTTCTGTCACTCCGTCTTTTTGCGAATATACTCCATGCTGTCGAAAAGGCGAGAGGAAAAGGCAAACGGTAAAGCTACTTGGAAGCTAATTGCACGATGCGCGTTTGCAGATATTACGAACTGTTCTCAGATGAAGGAAAAAATCGTCGGAAATAAGTTTTGACTTTATCCATAGAAGAGAGAAATACTTTGATATGATTTTATCGCAGATTTTATTTATTTAAAAACATGGCTAACGACACACAGAAAAAAATTGAATTGATTAGAAATACGTATACATAATAACTAGACAGTTTGGTGAAAAATAAATGATCTATAATTTCAGTTAAAATAATCAAACAAATTTGATTGCATACATTCTGGTTACGGTAATCACATCTAATTGCAAGCATTCTGGTAAAAAACAAAACTTTTGATTGTAATGGGAATCTTTTATTAATATATCTTTTTCATAGTATGTGCAGCTGAATTTTAGTCGTAACATGTGAATATTTGAAACTTCAGCAGCGTAGCCAGTTCTAATTATATATATTATAGATAATAACATTTACAAAAATTTATTTTTATCCTCGAACCAGTGATGGGATTTTATTAAAATAGTCTTATATCAAAAAACGCAGTCGCTAAAGAGTACGCGCGAGACGGATCGGGTCTTATTTACGCGAGCAGGCGTGATGCGTATGATTTACAATAGTGGACAGTTGGGCGCTAGCCGTAGGCTGTAATGGCTGTAAGCCATAAGCCGTAAGAAGAGAATAGGCAGGCGAATTATTCAATTGTCTATTGTTTTCTTATGGCTTATCGGCTAAAAAGAAATTAACCAATTATAGTAAATTTTTTTTTATTCTTCAAACGATATAAAAAATCAAAAGAAAATTTACTGTAATTGATTAATTTTTTACAATTTACAATCTACTAGGAGACGACAATGACGACCATGTTTCAGAATGCTGCAGCTTTTATTCCATTTTGTGTGGTTTCTTACTTACGAGAAATAGAACATTGCCGCGTCCATCTGTCAGCGATGCGACCTACTGCTCGCGGGTGATAATCGTAATAAACCAGAAATTCTGTTTAATTCTACTAATACTCTTTTAATTATGTATCTCAGGCTAGTTCAATTATGCTCTTTTTTTTGTAGTTGTCTTAATAACCAGATACTATTATTATTATTACTATGTGTGCCCAAATTCGAACCGGCCGGTATTACACATACATGTTCTAATTATACAAAATATTTTATTGTAATAACTAGAAATTCTGTCTACTTCCACCAAAATTTGCTTAACCAAACCTGTATTGTTAATTCAACCATGATTGTTTTTTCCGTGTAGATATATTATTTTAATTTTTGAATGTTTATGACGTAATTTACCATTCTCTTTTGATTTTTTAAATTAAATATTGAGGGGAATTTATTTTAAACATTCTTCTTGTATGTATTTGTCATAATATATTTCTATGAGAAATATGAATATCAACATTGATTTATAAATTATATAAAACTTTGATATGTCTTAATTTATGTTAAGATACCCTTTATTTCTCTCATAGCTGTGATATATTAATCTACTTTGAGATGTACGCTTCACTCGCTTTTCACCATCATGAAAAGGAGTCATTCTTCAGCGCATGACCGTAAAGTTTCTCTCGTTACGTTTCGCATGCGTTTGTTCTCCGGAGAGGGGCAATCAGCCGGGCGCAATCAGCTTCACGCTTATAACGTTTTATTATTACGAGCCTCGGCAACGCGAGGGTGTACGGATGGTATTTCGTACTTTCATTAGTATAGGAGACGGAAAAGTGCGCCAGGCGTCGCGCGTCGCGCCACGCGAATCCTCGTCGCGTCGTCCTTCTCGTTGTCCTTCTCATCATCGAACGCGCGCGCGCTCGCTACTCGGTCGTGCGAGATTAGCAATTCATAGCCGAGCGCGGTTATTATTGTCGCGGTGGCGCGAGGGCCACGCGCACGCTTAACAGGAATGGTAGCGCGGCGGCAATAATGATAATTAAGAAACATCGTAACGGCAGCATATTTGGAGAACCGACCCGACAACTTTACGCTCTCCTTTTTCGGCGCTCCCTTCTTCTCCCCATCTCCTTCGTCACCCTCATTCTTTCTCTGTCCTACTGCTTCTCTCTTCCCCCCTCTCTCTCTCTTTCTTTCTGCTCACCTAATCTCGAAGGCCGACGCTTGTTAAAAACGCCCGTGAATATAAAGAGTTGCATTATTAAAGAAGTTCGCGCGACTATAACAAAAAGTTTCGGCCGGCCCCGTGTCGGGGGGTAGAGGCGAAAAAAGCAACAAGCCTGGGCGACGCAACGCGACGCGGGGATGGTCGTGGCAGAAGGGAGAAGCAGAAGGGAGAAGCGGTGAGGATAACAGAAGGGAAAACGTGAGAGTGCGTAGCTTCTGGGCGCGATCGAATTGTTCAGGGCGAGAACTTTTCTCCACTAATCAAATCTGTCGATAACAATACACGTTGGACGTACAAATCTTATTTAATGATCTACGCCTCTAACATACTGAACGATATGGGCGCAGGAAGGTTTTGCTAAAAAGTAAGTTATTTTTAAAAAATGGATCGATATATTGTTTGTGCAATTCAGCGATCGTAGGTGAACAATTGCAATTATTATAAAGATAAAATCATTTTTTTGCGACGCCGCTGTCACGAACAAATTAATTTCGACAACTTTTTACGTCGCGATTAATCGCAAAGATAATCGTGAATATTTCGTCTTTATTGCCGGACACGACGGTGCCTTTTTCCATGCAAAATCCGGCAACGCGGGGAGGGAAGGGAAGCGGGAGAACAAAAACGTTGGGGAACAAGAAGCAACGGCGCATGATTAGCATAACGACACTAATTAAAATACAAATGAAGCATCTTAAGACGGTTCGCACCGAGTGACTCATTATCACCGAGCTGTTGGCCCGTCTCGGTTCCACAACGCAGCCCTTCCAGTCTCAATCTCTCCACATTTTACTGACACTCGCAAACCTAATTATATTTAACCGCAGTCTCGTATCGTTCGTGGCTATTTAGGGTAACGTTTCGATCTCGCTTTTAGCATTTTAGCGCGGGAGACATTGACGCCAGGCATGCTTTGGCCTAAAGTTAGTAATATTTTCTGCCATTGTCTCACGTTATTTTTACTTCTTTCATATTTAAGAATAAAGTAACAAAAATAAAACAATTTTTGAACGTGTCTTCAAAAAACAATTTTTTTTATTTTGCTACAATATCTTTCCTTCAAGATCTGGTATTTATTATTTCTTTTTTAGAAATCTTAAATTTAATTTTTTGATTACGCTTTCAAATTTATTTAATCTTTCTTCTAAACAATTAAAGCAATTCCAAGAAACAATTTTACCAATATTAGTCTCGCATATAAATTGCTGCTTTAATATGAAACGACACAACAGTAGATGACGAGGAAAAAAATTAAATTCTCGCAAGCGAACGAGCATTTTTTTCCTATTACCCTCGGATAGCTATCTCGACAAATAAGTTCGGCGCGGGAGGCGAATATAGTCCTTCTCCTTTCTTTATGATAACCGCGAGCGGCGAATCGGGACGGTCGTCTTATGATTTTCTATTTGGTCGCGTAATCCATGGTTCACGGTAAGACACGCTCGGATCCACGCATAGGAGCCGCGGAGCCCATAAATATGATTGGAGCAACGGCGTCGCCCTTGCGGAGCCTGACCCCTCGAGCCATTCACGTGGGATTACGGTGCATTGTCTCGTCTGGCTCCCTTTACGACGATCTTATTGGATTTCAATCGGAGGACTACTGTCGCAACCCCTTCGACTATCATAGATCCTTCCGGACTATCTTAGATCCTGTACGAGCTTCATCATCGTTTCTTCATCATCGAATTCTAAGAATCAAATTTGCCTTATGATCCATCACACACAATATTTTAATACGTTTATGTACGAACGTTGTGACTTAAAGAGACAAGTAAGTTGAAAATAAACAACTTTAAATATACCGCTGATTCATTAATATTTCACCCCAATTAGATCAATTGAAAATAGTTGGATAATATCTCTATCTTTCTCTCTCTTATAAGTTAATATAGACTGGTATATATTTAAGGGCAATTTTTCTCACCGAGGGCAATCTATATTTAACGAGATCCTATTTTCCTCCCTGACAGTTAAAATTGCAGACATATCTATCAAGTTGATTGAGCGCTCAAGGCGCAGGCATAGATATATCTGTTATGCCGTTGTTACAGGGAAAGCTAGAGAGGCACAGGTACGGTCACTAACTCGTTCTCACATTAACCCCTCGTCGACTCGGACGTCCCGAAACAGCACGGAGGACAATAATGACCTCTCCGCGTTGCAGTTCTGGCGGGGGTTGACTTCGTGCCGGTGACTTGCTACATAATGCGCGGCGTTGTTAAAATCCCATAAACGGCCGAAGGAAACGACTGTTGGCGGAAGGGTAGTTCTGGCGGTTTTAGGCTTGCCGTGCACGTAGCGTTAATCCTGCGTCGGTGCTTATGTATCTCCCTTTTCACCCCCTCCCTCTCTCTCTCTCTCTCACTCTCTCTCGCTCTTTCTCCGCTCTCGTATTTTCTCACCCACGTGCCACTTGCTCTCTTTAAAAGGAGAACGAGACGAGAGGAGATTGGTGGAGGAGAAGGGGAAGGCAGGCTCTCCTCTCTTTCGGTTGACACTTAATTTCCGTTATTCGTACGCAATCCTCAGTACACCGGCTTTATGTCACCCCCTACCCCCTTTTCCCGCCCGATCCCCTTCACCCCCTTCTCTACCCCCTCCTCCTCCTACACCACTCTTCCTTTGCGCAACCCTCAACACTGTCTCCTTCATTCTCTTAGTTAACTACCCGATTCCCCAAATACAAATTCTCGCGCCACTCGTCTACTTCTTAGATCATGATATCTATACGAATTCAAGCAATTGCTGTAATGGAATTAAATTTGGTCTCATTGCAAGCAATTTACAGAATATATTTCGGCATTTCAATGCGATTGAAATATTTCCGATTAGTTTTTTCTATCTATATGATTAACCTGAATAACAGAAAATAGAATCGAGATCATAAAATTGAAATACAACTTTGAGAACTGATTTAGAGAGATACACCGCGAAATGTTTTAAATCCGAGACACATACGGAGATCGCATTAATCTTGTTTACACAAACAATAATAATAAAGAAAAAAAGGGAAAGCAACGTGCAAAATAAAAGTTTCTTCCCATCGTCGTCCATTCAGTTGAGCGTCCTTGCAGACTGCTCGTGTTCAAAAGGCGTCGTCGTTGTCGCCGCAGCCGTGGGGATTACATTGTCGTAAAATCTTTGGGAATTTACATGAGGAATGTCCGCAATAAAATATTGATGCGACGCATTTGAATGCGCCGATGTTCGGGAAGGGACTCTGCTCGGCTGACCTCCCGTTCAAGATCCCTTCCCTTTCTTACCGTCGCCGGCAGATCATGCGACTTTCGCCCCGTCGAATGAACCTCGTAACTCGTACATTTCATACATTCTTCGTAATCGTAGAATACAAAATGAAGGATTATTTTATAGCTTATAAATGTATCAAAATTTCAAATATATCAAAATTTCATTCGATTTGAGTAAGAAAAGACATATTGCAGCAATATGCTTGGTGTTAATATACATAATCTTTAATCGGTTTCTTGATTTATTTTGATAATTTTTTGTTTTAAAATTAAAATATTGTACACAGTTGGAAAATTTGTTTTTCAAATTTAATACTCTTTACATATCCCAAATAATCCATGATGTTAATTTTAACACAAAATGAATATGTCAGAAAGTAACACAAACATTGCGTAAAAATTTATACAAAAATTTATTTCTTTGATACAATTTGGAAATAAATTGTGGTAGTTTATTTTTTCAGTAAAATTAACATTTATATATATATTTCTAATATGTTAAACACATATTCATTTTTCATTTATTTATCTTAGAATTTATATGCTAAAATTACATTATTTTTACATTATTTATAAATAGTGTTATTATTTTAACATTAAACAACATTAAACATCAATTTAACACAAAATATTCAAATAACAATCACATTATATTGAATTAACACTTGGGTATGTTAAAAATTCAACATAAAAGTTTTAACAAGAATCAATTTTGATACAAGTACAAAATGTTTTTTACTGCATACGTTTCTTTTGCGTTTTGTGCTTACATTGAAATACAGATACGCTCGTGATCATTGTTTAGCAACATTTCGATTTCGAGAGATTATTAAAAATGGAAGATCAGAAAGCTGCGGCAGTTTTCTTTTCGCGAACTATCGCCTGAGGTTGTTGCCAGCTGGCATAATGCCGCGGCATCTCACGGCATTATTGTCTAGCCTCTTTTTTTTTTTAAACCGCCGAATCCTCTCGCGAAATATTAAATTAACGTTATTAACAATTACTCACCTTTTAAAATCCAGAATGAACGTATGATGCGTAAATTTTCTCTCTTTCTCGATCTCCGTTTCCTCCGTCACTTTTTAGCCCCCCGCTTCGTTCTCGATGAGGGCAGGAAAACCCCTCCTATTATCGTAAATCATCGTTTTCCAATAACGCTACCGAGGCTAGCTCTTCATGCCTACCTCTTTGCCTTCCTCCTGTTCGCCCCGTTTTTCTTACGATTTTTCTTCATCTTTCCTTTCGTTAGACGCGACAGCGAGAACACGAAGTTCGACGTCGCGATAGCACGTATATGCGAAACTTAACTTTTGACGCGCCAGTGGAATTTCTTACGTGTCACAGTCTGACAAACGATAACTACGGAACTGCGGGACGTCGTATCGTATCGTTTTATGAGAGATCGTTGGTTACTGTCAGGACTTGATGTCTCGTATATATGAATGTTACACGAGGACTTTGCGTCCGGTGTATGTGTATGTGCCACCAGCGAGTCTTCGTTGAATAAATGATACCGCACGTCTTGTCAATCTACGGAATCGGAGAACCCGGGATTCAATTCGCGCGGCGACGCCGGAGTGCCGTGGGTAATTTCGGGACGGCGCTTCGTGTAGCGGGGACGGTCGAGAGGCCGCCACCGCCGCCGCCGTGGATCGGATAATGGGTACGTGCCGAAGGTGTCGATCAGGATTTCCGGGCACGCGGTCCAATGCTAACAGCATCGTGGCTGGTGGCAAAAGCTACCTTTCGAGAGGGATATATCGTGGAAGCCGAGCCCTAGACGGACGACGGGCGGCGGGAAAGGGGAATTCGCAATCACCCCCGGGGCTAATGCCATCAGGAGCAAACAAAGTATAAAGTAGGTACCTGATAAGTAGCCCTTGGGCAGCTAGACGAAACCGGACAGGCTCGATGGACGCGTTTCTGGCATATTAAGGTACCGCCCGCCGGGGATAGGAGCCGTAAATATTACATTGTGCTGTTAGCACTAAGAGAATTATTTAACGGAGACGTTGATATCCCGATAAGAAAGGGTAGCACGCTATAGTTCTCGCTGAAAAAAAAAAATGTTTCACTTTGCTCCGATGGACTTTCACTGATATTAATTCTTTCCCGTGTCCGAACTTCCGGATACGAACTTGAACTTCACGAAAGTTTTCCCACGATATAATGACGAACCGAACTTTCGAAAAGTTATGCAGTAACGGGAACTTCTTCAATGGGCCTTCCGTGATACACTTTTGCGAATCCTCCCGCAGACTTTCACCAAACTAAAACGATATTGTACTCCGTAATAACTTGTTGACAGCGGAAAGCGTGTTCATTTCCCTCTCGATAACGCACACTAAATTTGTTTGACGTTTTGAATAGTTTACCACTTCTCCGGAGAAGTACAAGAAGTTTTTATTAAAAATATATGTATAAATGTAGACTCGAATTATATGGAATGCGTAAGTGATCTGCTAGGACTGTATTGCTTACAATTAGTCAAGTCTGTATTCAATTAGTTTGTATTCAATTTTTTTGAAAAGATATGATTTGAAGATCATCATGCTTTGAGGCGACGATTAATAAGTTTCAAAGGAGTTGGTTGTGTTATTACCGCCGGCAAACTTTCACGAAAAACGGTATATCGAAGGATTGAGAGAGAGAGAGAGAGAGAGAGAGAGGGGAGGGGAGGAGAAGGGGGAGAGCCAAAGCCAAAGCGAAAGGGTAGACGGGAGAGATAGAAATAAAGCTAAAGATGGGTGAAGAAAAGGACAGGAGGGTTTAGAGGGAATCGAGCGAAAATAAACGTAGGAGAAGAAAATCTTATCCGGGCTTCCAGTCTCGTGGACTTGTTCTCCCTCTTTTTGTCCTCCTTCCTCTCCTTTTCTCCCGGCGATCTCGACGGCTCAGTCGACGTCTCCTTCCATAATTTGATTGTTTTAATTAAATTTCGCCGGGGAATCGCTTTACGTTGGGCATACCGGCCTGGCGGGCACAATGCAAACCGTGACGTGTACCGAATGAATCGGGAATGGAACAGCAAATAGGTCCGCCCCGTGACGTTCTCCGTCAGAAAAGTACTTTTCGCCATGCTTCCTTGGCTTATTGTTGCAGCAGCAAATTGTAAATTGAAAAATCGATCGATTAAAATTGCTCAAGCCATACAATTGTTCTCGTTATTTTATGAAAATTACTCTATTCATTTATGTTTACAATATTGCAACATCTATTTGATTGTATATAGAATTTTACTCCTGTTATCTATGGAAAACAGTCTTTCTCTCTGGAATGTTTTGTCTCTTCAATTTATAAGAAATAAATTTTCATAGTAGGCGTTTCCGGTCTCTCGCGTGTCTCGGTACGCGCGGGTGGAGGAGCGAGGGAGGTAAAAAGGTAAAACCGCGCCCGACCGCATGTTCCTCTCGTAATAAGACGAAGGTTAGACATGACCGCGAGGAACGCCATGGCGGCTGGCAGCGACGCGCAGCCCCGCATATTTCTCCAGATATTGGAATTTGTCGCGGTTACTTCGAATTATCTTCCGCCCTAGCTATTCCGGTGTGGTCTACCCTTTCTGCTACGCGTATGTCAGTCAATAACCGACGCCTCCGTGAGTGTTATAACGTAAATAAAAGCTGGGAAACTGAGGTACGAAAAACTAAGAAGTTATTCGACGCGGATCTTAAATTCTACCGTCACTGCCGATCTTATGTCATAATTCTCAATATATAACTAAAAAAACTATTTTTTTCTTATTTGAAGAACACATAATTTTTTCTTACTTACGTCTTGAAACATCAAGAAGTGTAAAATATAACTTAATAGAACAAATTTGATTAATGTAATCAGATATGTGTATACAACATTCTAGTAATAAAAGCAATTTCTAATCATTAACTTATCTTGCTCACGAATTACTAGAATATTTTCTTCAATATTTTAAATTATACTTATATCAAATTTAATGATTAATCAGCTGCAACGGGAAATTTCTTAAAGATACATAATACATTTTTACGGGAGTGTCCCCGTAAAAATGTATTATGTATCTTTAAGAAATTTCGATCTCCCGTTGCCGCTGATTAATCATTAAATTTGTATTAATAATCTGAGATGCTTTAAATTCTATTTACAATACAAACAATTGAATGAAAAATATGAAATCAGATAAGTTTATATCAATTACACTTTTCGTGAATATATAGATAATTTGTCTTTGATGTTTTCTCTTCCTGCGGGCTACCTGTAGTGAAAAGCGAATATATCGAAATTAATTCATAGATACTCGAGAGCTATCTCATCAGATTTTTAGCCACCCTTCCGTGAGTTGAAGTACTCGTCGTCTTGAATGCGCATTTTTCGTAAATTAAAAAGTGTTGTGTGACTGTGCTGGAATACCGGAACCGCTTATATAATGTTCTCAACCCCCTGTCGAGGAGTCTCTTATAACCCTCTCTTATTCCCGTCCCGCGCTTTACTTTCTTCTCTTTCTTTCTACGATGGTAAAGTCAGCTGATCTCTTCTTCGTCGCTTTGAAAACTCGCACTTCTTTCTTCCTCTCTGTTGTTTCAACTGCCTCGCGACTTCTTGACTCGTCGAGCCCCTCTCGAAATTGTTACCCTTGTTTGCGTTTAATGCCTTGTCTAATATTTTTTCTGCTTTTTTTTTAAATCTCTTCAACTATATTTAAAATACGAACAATGCGCGTCCTTTTTCTTAAGACAAAGTGTTCCAAAATCTTATTGCTGTATTATCAGTTAAATAATCAGTAATTGATTGCTGTATTATTAATAACTGACACAGCAATCAGTTTTTTGGAACTTTTTCTTAAGGGTTGGCATTACTTTCTTAACAAATGAGAAAAAATAATTAGTAATTATTTGAAAATAACTATTATAATATTCGTATGATAATTTTCATTTAATTAATAGAAAATATCTTTAAGTTACACGTTTACATAAAAATTAAAAAATATTTATAAGAGCTTTATTGCTTCATTCAAATATTATGCATGTGTACAAGGAAATGAACATCTTTTAAAATTGTTTAGAAACTTGTGATACAGTTAGATAGTATTTCTGAAAATAACTACAAAGATAAAGAAAGTTATTTGCGTTATTTTAAGCTATACACGATCGGTCTAAATAAACTAAATTTATTTCAACTCCTCTGGAAAAAAGACACCAGTGTCTTCCGAAAATCCGGGTGGTGGACGATGGCTCGGAAAGGCTTCCCGCCCTTTGTCGGGAATACTTTGTCGGGAGACTGCGGTCTGATGGAACTCAGCTCCGCTAAACCTCCCCCGTATGACTACGCGTATTTAATTTGTAAAAGTATTTCGTAATTCGCGTGGCTAAAGGCTCGTCCGTTACTTTCGGCGCAGCCCTTGCGAACCCTCGAAAACGAAAGCGGCCCGTACGAACCTCTAAATCGTTTGTACAACGGGTGTTCTCATAAAAACGTATTAGGTATCTTTAAGAAATTTCGATGTCCCGTTGCAGCTGATGTTTTAATAAATATTGGCACACGTACAATCAAATCTGTACAAATATATTTATCAAATTTGTATTTATTAATATCAGTATATATCAAAATTAGTACTAAAAAATTACTTGAAAAACTTGATCAAAATTATTTTAATATTGTTGAATTGTTTGTATATTTTATTAGATTATTTCTTAATTTATAAATTTAATAAATAAATATCGCGTAAATATACCTTTATATTATTCTCATGTATTAAATTTGTATAAATTCGGAGAATTTCTATAACTGACATTTGAAACTCATCGTTTAATAAGTAGAAATTTGTGGTAACACAAGAACAAATTCAACCGATGCAAAATAGATGTGGTAGGAACACGTGGCAAAGTATTCTTGGAATTTTCAATAAACATAGGAAATCAATTTATAATACGATAGCGCACGGGATTGAGTAGGTAGAGTTCGGGCGCTCGGAGATACTGCCTTCGCCCTTTCGTGTGAGAGCACCTTAACTCCTTCGCTCCCGCAGCCTTTTTCCGCGCTTAATGCCGAACAATGCGCGGTCGGGGGCTAAACGCGTGCTCCGTCGTAATAAAAAAATATCGGACTGTGTGTTGCTCGGTAAAAACCAATAAAGGTCGGCTGGTTCGCCGCGCAGCCGGCGGTTGCGGTGAAGGTTTTCGAAGCTTGCGAGAGTCGGTTGTCGTCGGTGTGTCGGTGTGCGTTGTACGCGCGTATCCAAAAACCGGGGCGAGTTCTTGCTTAAAACAAACCCCCGGCGGAGAAAGAGTGGTGGGAGCCTCCGGCGGCGACGTGGCGGTGGCCGCGGTAGGCTATAGAGAAGTGGTAAAGAGAGAATTTGCAAGGGAAAGCCCATCCCCCCTCTTAGGCCCTCGCCGGGGTGTCAGAGGGTGTCCGTTCGTCAGTTTATATCGGCCCAGAAACAGACCCCGTCGCAGAACGAAGCGCTCTTGATATTCCTTTACGATAAAGAAGATATCACGCGTTTTAATTCTACGAAAAACAGAAATCTGTACGCGAACAATTCAATGTGCAAGAATCCAAAGAATCAAAGAGCTTTTGATCTGCAATATAAAAACAAAAAAATTTATATATGTTAAATATAGAATGTTAATTACATATAAATTCAAGAGCGATATTGTTGATTTTGATCCGCTAAGTATTAAAATAAGTAATATGTACGTAATTAATTACATACATATTACTGTATATTCTGACGTCTTTAAATGTATTTGTCTAATCTCTATGACATTTTAAGCTATGCAGAAACAAAATAATTAATTTGGTAGTACGGGATAGCTTATATTCGCCAAATAAATTTTTTAATCTTTTGCAAATAAAAAACATATACGTATTTAGGAATTTGGTTAAAATTTTGCCCTTGATAAACACTACTTGTTGTAGTTAAGAGGTGCGATTTATAAAAAAAAAGGGAATGGTATATAATTTTCACCTCGGCTTCGCGTTATTGATTTGACCGCGCTTCTGATGAGATATCGTTAGCCGATTGTGTGCTCAAGGCGATCCTCGCCAAATTAGCGCGTACTATCGAAAGCCGACAGAGATGAAATTGTTGTCGGAATTTCCTCGGTCAAGAGCCGATAACGGCCGTAAAATATTTAGGGAAACATGCAACCCTCGCGCGCGCGCGCGCGCGCGCACGCCACCGCGCACCCTCTCCGAACTCCCTCCCGTATTTCTTCCACCTCCGCCTTTCCCCTACCTCCTTTTCTTTCTCTTCCTTCTCCTCCTCCTCCTCCTCCTCCTCCTCCTCCTCCCTCCTCCTCCTCCTCCTCCTCCTCCTCCTCCTCCTCCTCTGAGCTTGTTGTAGCATAAAGAGGACGGGGGACGGAAGAAAAAGAACGGAGATGGGCTGCTTTGCGATACGCGTCTGCCCGCGAATCCCCGAGCGCAGATTAAGTCCGCTCCCCTTAAATATTCATCCCCTCGGAAAACCTGATAAAAATAAGGAAAAGACTTGGCCGACCATTCCACCTCGTCCTCTGCATACCTTCCCAAGATACACCGTGCAGGCTCGAAGTACAGCATGTCCGCAACATGTGGCCAATCTCATTTCCGACTTGAACACGGCTTTTGTTGCGTCTTATTTCGTAAATACTTCGACATTTCACTCGAAAGAGTATAAATAAATGAACAGACAAATGCACATCACAATTAGAATATCTGAGATATTTATTAGTCTTAAAGTTTATTTCCTAATCTTAATTATTATTTTATTGATCTTATGTAACGATGCGTCCTCGGTGCACCGTTTAATGCTCCGTGCACGTAGTTTAATTGATACATTTATGATATGATATTAAAATAATCAGCTTCATTTAATTCCGTTCTTATTATAAGAATTAAATTATGGGTCTTCTATGTTGACAACTGAATGCTAAGAATGTTATTACTTTTGCCGTGCTATTGCTTATGAAATCTGACATTTCTGAGAAATGGCATTATTTGGTCAATCAAAGGAAACAAAGTGCGCGTTGACACGCAGGGCAATGTTTGAGGCTTAATGAGAATAAACACCGACGACAAACCCTACGGTGTTTAACGTCGACTTTTAACCGATCCTAAGCCTCTTAAACACTCCCGAGATTCTTAAGTCGAACAAAGAGCCGGCGCTTTTTTTCCTTTCGTCGAGGATCCTCAACGGAAGTCCTCGAGGGAGTCACGAGATGCCCCCTGATAATTGAATCAAACGATTTATTCTCCCGATTAAAAATGATAGACCGTCTAAGGAGGTTTCCGGTTACAAAGCTGCTTTCCTCCCTTCTGCTACTCGTCCGCTCTTGATTCGCGAGTGGAGAAAAAGTGCCGCCCGGGCACGAGCACGGTTTTCATCGGGAGTGATGCTGAGGATGGCGGACGAAACGCGATATCGAGGATGTTCCTCCTTTCAAAAGGATCGCGATTCGTCACTCGTTATTTGCATCCGCTCGTACGTTTAATTACAGATTTTTTAAATTTATCGACCTGCTTTTCGATTTAATTTAGGCATTAATATCTATATTTATTAAAATCTGTATTACTTAATTCATCAATTCTTAATTCTACATTACTCAATTTATCAATTACTTACAATTAATTCTATATTACTTATAGATTCTTCATCACAATTAAGAGAAATTTGATTGTTTAAACGTGTTTTATGTCTCGCTTGTTATGTGCTTCGCGAGATAATTTCTTCCGCGTAACACGACATCGTATTTTAGTGCTTGGCTTTGCTTTCAGAAATAACCGAATTCAAATAGACAGAGACAATATTATTGCACGGTGGAATCCAGCCCATAGTACCATAGTACGTATAGTTATATATCGTATTGCGGATGAATATGCACGCCGATCGTCGAAATCCCGCTCCTGCGTCCTGAAGCAAACGTCTTACGACCTTTCGCCAGATTGGCATGAGACGCGATAAACTCCCGGGGACGTACTGCGACGGGGAATTGAATTTGCGTGCACGCGTAGGACCGATCTTCGCGCCGGAAGGAAAGAAAAAAAAGGGCAGAGACCAAGAAAGGCAAATGCGCGAATGTCGGGGGAGAGACAGGCGGAAAACGACCAACCGCATCGACAAACGGTTGGTAGATTGATTTCGCCGGGCGTGCAACCCTCCCACGCCACCCTTTCAATACGAGACCGAGAGAGGGATGCGTTCGATCCCATCTCGCGGTTATTAATAATATCTGGAGGTTAGTATTTCTCCGAGGAGAGCGAAGCGATCGGTGTTACGGCGACGGAAACGGGGCGCGCGCGGGGGAGGTAAGAGTCTGAGGCTAAGAGGAAATGGGAGATCTCTTCATTTCTGTATCACGCGAACGAACGAACGAACGAACGAACGAGCCGACCCGGTGCGGAGCGTCGAGGCCACAGATGGAAATACCCGATTTATATGCAAATTCCATATTTGTCGCCGCGAGAGGCGTCGGCCGCCGCGCCGCGCGCTATGCCGTGCCGTGCAGCGCCGTTCTTGCCCGAAAGAAGCCATAGGACTACGTGAAGGTGCAAGGTCTTCCGCTCAGAATATCCATGTGGAAGAAATGCAATTAGCCATGTGTATACTTATCTCAAGTGTAACCATTACATATGATCTATATTATAAAGCGAAAAGAATGAGCATAAGGGGGGAAGGGGAGGATTTGAGATTTTTAAAATTCCCTCCGAAATTTTTATTTACGTTGTTAGTTTTATAAAACCAAATATTTTTTTTGTAAAATTTATGATATGATATTTGATATTTATGTAAAATATCGAATGAAGCAATTAATTAATGAAAAAAATTGCTATTTATGCATTAAGTTAACATGATTGATAACTACCCCCCTCCCTCGAAAAAAAATTCTGGATACGCTCATGGCGGAAAGTACTTTTTTTTTTAAACATTTTTATTGATATTTTTATTGATATTTTAATTATTTGTGACGTGTACACTCTTTCAGTGAGATATTGTGATTATTCTTGATGCGACCACTATTTTTATTTATTTTTCCATTATTTTCATTACAGTCTGTAAATTGAAACGCGTAATCTAATGCAAAATTTAAAGCAACGTCAATTTTAAAATAACAACAAGCTTATCCTATCGATTTATAGAAGGAACGTCTGTGGTTAGGTAGTGTCCTATCTACGAAGCTCGTTGCTTAGTAATAGCGACTGTCGTTTACAAAATCTCGTTAACGTCAGAATATGGATTTCCTTTCAAGGGTGCACGGGGCAGCAAATTATCGAGCGGCCCCTTTCTTCCACCCTCGGCGGGTCCGCGATATCGTTAATAAAGCCAATGTCCCTAGGTCTTTCTCGTCTAATCACCCCACCTTTTTTTCCACCTCCCCTTCTTATTTTCTTTACTTCTCTCTTCCTCTCTTTTTCTCTTAAGCAACATCCGAGGGACACTTGCATATTTGATATGCCGTGTAAACGGCCCACCTTCACGCGCGAATAAACGCGCGCTGTTCATGTATTATTAATGCACACGTGGTAGATTAAAAAAAGTATAGCTTATTAATAAATCTAGAAAGAATATCGAGAAGATTGCGAATAGATTAGCGATTTATTACGCGGTTAGAATCATTTAACGTAGACTGAAATTTTCTATCCATTTTTAAGAAAACATCACAAGTTAAATCTCCTTATGCATGTTTTTCTTTTACTTTATCCATCATTTTCCGTGCACGTTATCAAATTAAATGAAATTTTTTTTTATGCAGGGAAATGTCCATATCACGTGATTTTTCCTGGAATTTAGTTAGCGAGTTTTCCCGATGAGACAATAATTGCCTGATAAGGCCTTATACGTCCAACGAAACTTGCTCGCGATGTTATTGCCGACATACGACCCTTTGAAGTACCAGAGTTCCGCGTGCGAACGGAGAAAGAGCGCGTCGTCGTCCCGAGATTTTTCGGGAGCAGAATTAAAATTCTTCTGCGTCGATGAGCCTGGGAAAACGGAGATGAGGGGGAGAGGCGTGCGCGCGCGCGGCTGTGTTCTCGAGAGGAAACCGCGAAAAGAATTTTCCCGAGATAAGCGACGTCGAGGAGGGAGTGGGAAAGCACCGTCGGGACATTCCGGGAAAAATGATTATACGAAGTTGGAAAAACTTTGGTACGCCTGTGAGCGAGGAGAGAAGACGGGAGAGAGGGACGCATAGTAGCGGAGACGAAGCAGCAGTTTCTCGCGATGTCACCGTTGCGTGCTCATTTATCGTGGAAACCGTTTCCGTTGGGATACTATTTTCAGAATGTCAAATTGTTGGTTAAGCCCTGGGTAGGTTTTACATCCCTGAGTCATAGAACAATTTTGTCTGAATTTCTTAGCAGACGTGGATAAATAATGTGTATCATGTTTAGGGAATTCTAAAATATGCGTAACTATTTATTTATTTGTTTTGTTCGCTCCGTTAACAGTATTTTGCAAGACACTATAAAATCTAAGCATAAACAAAATAATACTCTATAAGAAAAAATTTATATAATTTTCTAATGTAACAATATGCCCAAAACTAGTAATTAAAAAAAATTATTAATCGCACATCGAACAAAATGTGAACATACAGTTTCTGTCTAAGAACAAATATTTCGGTATATTTCAATATATATATTTGTGCAAATATAAATTAAATATTATTTACATGTGCTCTCTAGAATAAATCAAACCTATATTACAATAAATTAAATATTATAAATTTTGCATGCACTTTACGACGCCGTAGTATTAACAAATTTCAGTTACGAGAAAGTAGTAACAAACACCTATATGATTGCGAACGTTTCGGAAAGAGATTAATTCCTCTTCTTACTCTCTGCCATTTTCGGAGGAAAGACTGATCCCGCGGAATTTTTCACGTAAAGTTATCGCGATAACCCGAACCTGCCAACATCAACGAATTGTCAAACGTGCGCGTATATTCCCAAGGGATTACCGGGATCCGTTAAGTCGCGGTTACATCTGTTCTCGAGCGGTGGAAGACTGGAAGGGCAGAGAGAACGGAGGGTTCTCAATTGCCTTATTTATATTTGTCCCAATCACCGTTACCGTCGCTCGCGCGCGCGCACGCGGATTTTTCGTTTAGCCCTCCTCGCAGAACGTCCTCCTCGTCCCGTCGTAGACGTCGCGGAAGGGTAAGACGGGACGCGACGTGATAAATTACCGCGTGTCAAAGCCTCGGCGTGCATTCATTTGCACGGCGTTAGCACTGTCATTGGCACCATTCCTCATTCGCGCGCTCGTAACGAGCGACGCGCTTCTTCGTTACGTCGCGAAGTCACGAGATAATTTCGATAAGTTTGCTTCACGGAGAAGTCCATCAATAATATGGTCCCTCTTACACTTACTTTCTGAATTAGCGGCCGTTGAAGGCGATCTCGAAATCAGCTGCGTTTGAATTGGATTTCACTTTAAACGAACTTTAACTTATACCTTAATGAAGTAGCGCGCTTTTAAGTATATTAATACGACGAGTATGAAATAGTTATTTTTCTTTACAATTAGAATGCTTGTAAGAATTTTTGGGGAATTAAAAAGAGCTTAAATAATAGAGAGTAAAAAAGGTCTAATATGTTTAATATTTAAAAGGATGTAATATGGTGCCATGGCGCTTCAATCGTGTCATTTGCGACGAACGTCAGTTTCGTGCGCTGGCAGTTCCTTTTTCAACTTTGCCGAACAATTCTCGACCCAGACGATAGGACGCAGAAGGCGGAGTATTTAGAGATCGGGGTATACCGGACAACTCCCTTGATGCCGGACCGTGGTCTCGTCGGAGATAATAGGAGCTCGAAAGTTTTCGAGTTTGCAACTTTCTCCTCTTCGACGCAATCTCGCCGGGATTTTTTCTCTCTCTCTCTCCCTCTTTTCACCCCCGCCGACGCGACGTCGAACAAAATTCGTGAGGGTTATTTCCCTCTATTCGCACGATTCTTCTTTTTTTTTTTTCCTTTCCTCTTTCGCATTTCTGCTATTTCTCCTTTGCTCGCTCCCTCTTTTTCTCGCTTTCTCGCACGAGTCCGTCAGGCTCTTTTACATCTGTGTTGCATACCGTGCGCTCCCGTAAGTATAAGATATACGGTTGTAGATACTGGCGAGATTTGTGGTCGCTGTGGCGCGCACGGCCGAAGGCAGGCCGCTTTCAGGTGGAGATTGCGTTTTGACGTCTGATAGATTCATGGTTATTGGAATCAGAATGGTACTATTACGGGTGCGAGAAGCGGGACGAGACGAGGCTAGTCGCCTCGAGCGAAGTCGCGTAAATCAACCGCGCGCTGCTAGAAGATTCTGTTTTGGGAGTCTCGCCATACACATGGGACTCCCTTTTCCTTCGTCTCGATACATCCTCTCTAAATTCCGAAAACGGAACCTTGCACCATTGTCACTTCACGCGAATCAATCCATATTCTTTGAATTTTTAAAATACTGAATGTATTCTCAACATTTTTCATTATTTTAAAAATAACATTAAATATTATTTATATTTTTATTAAAGATATTTAAGATTACTAATAAGATATTAAAGAGTGCTAAAAATAGTATCAATCAATTAATTATTAAGAAAAAAAATGATAAAAACTAAATGTAAAAGCAATAATTGCATAAGATTATAATTTCTTTTTATATTATAAATTTCGTGTATTGTTATATAATAAATATTAAAACTTTATTCCACGGAAAAGTCGCTTGCTAACGGATGGGGGGAGGGGGGAGTGGATGGGGTAGGGCTGCGCGCTTTGACATTGACGAAGTAGACCCGTAGACGGTGTGGGAAACGTCGCTAATGTCGTAACCGAGTGTCATCGTGCACCCTCCTGGAGCATCGGAACTCTGCAAGGAGTGGATGGAGAGAGGTGGATGACGGGGGCGGCGAAAGGGGATGCTGGGAGATATATCGTCGCTCGGGACAACCAAGGAGGAACTGGAGGTTGATGGCTCGAGGACGGGCTGGTTATCTTTTGCCTGTAGGTGCAACGACGTAGCTGGCTCGCTAGAGAGAAGACGAGCTTTACTGTCTGCAAGAAAGACTGGCGTCTATCCCTGACGACAAAGCCTCAGTCGCCTACCGGTGTTCTTTTTAGTCAACAAAACTTTATACAGTCCGTCATAAAACGTAAAGGGAGGAGGATAGCGAGTTTTTTGTTTCTTTTTGTCGCGTTTCTCAGAAGTATACGACACAATGTTGTCTGGACTCGACTTCAAATTTATTCAAACGAGTGGTTGAATGGTCTACAATCGGTTATCATTTATAAGATCGAATCGCAGAAAAAATATATTTTCCGATAGATAAACTTTGCAATAATTTTTTCAACGAAATGTCTTTACCTCTTCCAGAGATTCAGACAATCTTCTCGATATTATTCTTTGTGTCTTAGTGTCCCGAAGGGTATAGCCGAACGGTTAACTGGGTCGGGGAGTCCCCGGACTATATTCCTTGCAAACACGAAACCAATCGCGACACCTTCGACGACCGAACGGACGAGTCGGCGGCAATAACGGGCGCTTGGTCGTCGTAGACGAGGGATTTGAAGGTTGCGGGGGGGGGGGCGGTTTCGGGGATGGAACGGTCTAGGAGTCGAGGGGACAGTTGTTGCGGGGAACGGACTATCGACCTGGCCTCACCGGGACATCTTTCCTTTTATTGGCCATAAAAGCAATAATGCAACGCCATACGATACGCGTGCCGATGCTGAAGCACGACAAAACGATACAAATGCCTAGATTTCTCAGTCCCGTCCTTCCCAACTTCCATCCTCCGCCTCTCCTCGACACGGTATGGTTTCTGTGAGAAATGATCATTATCTCTCTCAGTTCTCAACATTATGTATTAAATAAATACGAGGAATAATATTTTATACCGCTCTCGTAGAGCTCTTTTTTTGGAATGCAGAAATTACAATTTACAGATACGCATTACGGAGTGCGACTATCGCAAGAGCCTTCTCTTTTTAATTTCGCACGGCAGAGCGAGGGAATTAAAGCGACGACGGATGAAACGATAATCGTTCGAGAGACCCATTCTCTCTCTCTCTCTCTCTCTCTCTCTCTCAACTCTCTCCGGTCCGGCGAAGCTCATTTCGCGCTGTTTAAAAATCTCATGAAGGCGAAACAAAGGACGAGGCGCGAGCGTTCGGCATTAAACGGCTCTCGAAGGATGCGCCAACGGAGGGGGAGGACAGCGAGGAAGGCGCAAATCCGGGACGAGGAAGAGCGTCGTGATGACGTCTCTCAATTCCCCCGGAGTCAGCCTTTAAAAAAAGCCGAGGGAAAGATTCTTATCAGAACATTTCGCCTCGACCGGCCTAATTTACTTATGCTCCTCCCTTCGGGGCCTATTTACAAGTGCAAAATTGCTTACGTCCCTCTTTCTCCCAAACGATCTTGGGAACTCGTTCTTCATTCGTTCGCAGATCCGAAGTTATTCCGGTATGCATGTAATATACACCGGCCGTTAATAATAATTATTTCACCTTTATTAAAAAAAAACATTGCGATAAAGCTAAACCTGATATTTGCATTAAAAAAACAATATAATTAAATAAAACATATGATAAATAAGAATATTTCCTTATTTTCTATATACATAAAAAATTTTATTTGTATCAAATTTTATTGCGATCATTTTAAAACACTTCTTTTCTGCATGCAAACATTAGAATCAATATAATAATGTAACCTCAAAACATTAAAAATTAGCAAAACTTTAGGATAAATTTTCAATTAATTGTTTAAATTACATTTTATAACAATCTGCCATCTTGACAATAACATATGCTTTAACAATTTTCTCATTCAATTCGTACACAAAAATAAGTGTAATTTTTTCAATATTTTTTCACATTTGTAATTTGTAAATCGAAATAATACATAAGAATGTTTAATAAAAAAAATGGTAGATACAATCGTTACTTACTTAAATTTAACGGCAATAACATGCACAGCCGAGATACGAGGGGATATTAAGCTTTCTTGTCTCAAGCGTCTCGATGTCCAGTGGGACGCTAAGAAGCAAAACGACACCTTGAGCTGAGATTACAACCGTCTAAATCCTCTTTTCTGACCCTTCGGAGCGGCATCTCCCCCCCCC
>NW_012026805.1:2204514-2314696 GCF_000956235.1 Wasmannia auropunctata
TCTCCCCCCCCCCCTCCCGTGTCTTTACATCTGTTTTTGCAGGGTGCGCCTCTTGCGTCTTCTAGAAGACTAGCCTTCTTCTTACGTCACTTTCTTCCCCCCTTCCCTGAATCTGGCCCCTTTCCACTCTACGTGTTTTCCACACATGCAGAGAACACTCCGTATACGCGTATGCAAAATCCAGCAACGTACCACGCGAACGTTATATTCACGTTTCTCGAGGGCGTAGCGAATACATTTCACAAGCGGGAATACGATTATCTCCGCATCGAGGGAAGAGTCTCGTTGCACTCGTGGATTTATTAGCGGAAATTAGAACCGTTACGGTGGATTCTTACGAAACTTAAAGAAACGGAAAAGAAAGGGCAACGAAGACGCTGTTCATAAAAACAAATCGCGTCTAGATAGTCGCAATGTCGCGCGAGGGAGACACTCTTTTTCTTTCTCCTATTTCGGCTTACAATATTCGCAATAACATTTGTCAAATGGATGAGAGAAAAAGAGAGAAAACAATTTTATTTGTGTCGTTTTTTCATTAGTTTTTAATTTTTTATCCAGATAATATTAATTCTTTAATTTAAACAGGTTTGAAAATTATGTATTATATTTTTTTGTATTTTTTCTAGTTTTAAATATATAGAGATGTAACTTTATTTTTTTTATGCTAGACTTTGTGATTTTATTTGTACGAGAGTTACTTTCACTTTTTACTCTTATTTGCAAAAAATGTACTATATCTAAAATCGTCGACGGTTATTAAAGTACCGGGGGGAGATTTTTCATCAGTCGCGATCAAGGTATGATACCCGACGACGAAATTATAGTAATGATCGTAAGATGTTCGGCGATGCGTGAAACGACGCGACTCCGTCCTCAAAATTGCGACACTGTATAATTTTGCGCAAAAGAGCGATATTTGGCTTAAGGGGTGGCACTTTATGCGAGCGATTATCGATCACAGAATCTTTGGCCCTTCGAAACGAGTACGAGAACGTTGCTAAAGAAGCTCAGATTTACCAGTCGCGGGCGTAAAAGAAATCGTATCATCATCGTAAACTGAACTAAACATCCCTTCCGAAGACTGAAGGGAGAAGAACGCCATTGCTGGTAGGAAGGACTTTCACAATCACCTCGATGTTAAACTGTATAACAACCGTCTGTGATCACATCCATGAACTTTTCCATCATTTTCTTACCTCTTTAGTCATAGAAGAGAGAAAGAAGAAGAAGAAAAAGAGAGAGAGAGAGAGAGAGAGAGAGAAAATATACATATATACATACATATAATGCATTCTTTGCGTGCAATTATCTATATACATTCTAAAGTTGATATCTTCGTGAAAACATTTGTGTAATTATATCTGCCATAAAATGTTAGTTTGATTTTGGTAAACAAAATATGACCGATTGCTGATATAAAATGGCATTATTGAATATTAATTTTTGCATATCCATCAATCATCTTGCGACTACTTCAACTAAGTAGTTTGGAAAGTGTGATAAATCAAGTTATTGATATAAAGGCTATATCTACAATTTCCTACAATTATTCGAGAACACGTCGAGAGACAGGTGTAATGTCTTTACGTACTCTGCTCGGACTCGAATATTTCACTTTAATGCTCTTACCCTTTTTGGCACACCCTTCACGAGAAATCGCAGCTTTCGACCTCTGGGGGTATGGATTTCTCGCCACCTTTGTTCTCACGAATTTTTCACACGCCCCGCTCTCTCGCTCTTATACGTTCTTTCCACCCTTCCGTTCTCCCTCGCCCGTCCTTTCCTCAAAAGCGGGATTAAGACTTTTCTCACTTTCCACACATGTTTCATGGGCATCAGCAGACTCGGCGGGAAGATTTGCAAGTTAAATGGCATAAACGAGAAGGCAGAACAGCCATTTCTCAATTCTCTATCCGTTCCCGGGAGTCCGCTCGCGCGATGACGAAGAAACGCATTGTATTATAATTATTGAAAATTGTTTAATATTCTGTATGAAATGAAAAAGAAATATTGAAATCTTTATAATTTTGAAGATTATATGTATTAAATATTACAATTACATAAATATTTTCCAATAGCACAAATATTTTTTCCTTAATTTGGAAACAGAGAATAAATATTCTAATGCATTTTCTTTTTTCTATTGTATCTTTTTTGCCATTATGGAATAACGTTTTTTTTTCTTGTTTTATATAATATACAAAATTGTTTTAATATATAAAAGAAATTCTATTTTCTTTATAATTTCATTATAATGTATAGATTTTCTTTTATTTTTAATGTATAGATATATTAATACGTATGGAAATGATTGTAATAATTCGTAGCTGTGATTGCCGTGCTAAAAGCCACGCGATTCGTCGCACGCGGGAAATAGAAGCTACTCGCGGGTAATATCCACCAAGAAAATAGATATCAATAATGGTCCCCTCGTGACGCGCGTGCCTGCTAATTTATTTCCCTATGAATATCCGAAAAGGCACCCTTTCCTTCCACCCGAAGACTACCGGAGCCGTTGTCTTCTGACTCGGGTGGGCGTTGTATGACCGGGACATTAAGACATTGTTCGCATGATTTACACGCCGATTTGCATTCACGCGTCGGCCGTATATCAGACGAACGCTATGCGTGAACTTACGCGCTAGCCCGCTCTGCATCTTTACCGCTAAACTCTATTGTGAATTCATTATTTTGAGGGGACATCGCGCCTTTGAGATTCCTACGTGTGGTAAGACATTTTGAAAATCTTACACGTGGAGCGCGCCAATTTCGATTATGAGAGAACAGTAGATTCTTACAAAAATTCCGGATTCTTTAAAATTTGTACCTTTATCCTGAAGATATAAGTCGAAAATTATTTTCCTAAGTATATATATCAATATCGAGCGTTGAATATTTTACAAATAAAAACGACTGGCAGTCAGTATTTTATTGAGAAGAAATTTTCTTAGAATTCTTCAAAAGAACAACTTTAATATTTATTGAGGGTAAATATTTATATTCTTTATATGCGATATATGTGATGTTGCAAAAATCAATTAGGATGTAAAAAAGCACAGTTTGCCACAATTCTTTTCTACGATACCGTGAATAACCAAAGCACTTGTATAGATTTGATAAGACAATAAAATTATAGATGAATATATTTTTTAACGATGAACAGGACGAGAGAGAAGCGTATAATGATCCTGAAGAATATCAGAGTAGGCTTGTTTTCGGGATACGTACCTACCTAACTTGTTCTTCTCGCGCGACGTCTAATACGTACATGTTTCTCGCGCACACACACATACGCGGCACCATGGGCACATATATACATATATATACACGTGTACATCTTGCGGGGACGGCGGCAGGGTGCTCACGTGCGAGCGAGGCATCCTTCGCCAGGAGCTGAACAGCCACTGATGAACTTGAGTCATCGATCATCCAATTAGCCGGGCGATCAATCATCCCGCTGCCATTTGCCCCGAGCCTACCTACGGCCCTCGAACGGGTTTGCCGCTTGCTTACAAGCATGGTCCAGCAGCATCCTTCCGGCGTGGCCCGGCGGCGCGTTTCTACCCGTTGGACCCGGCGCGGGGCGTTCGTGTAATCAACCCTTTTCAACGCGCTCACCTTCGACGTAACATTAACTGCTCCCGCCGCCGCCTCCTCCTCGTCGTGACGTGACTTTTTCGTCTCGCCCCGGCGTTCCCGGCGATCAATATTTTCAGTGACACCGCGGCAAATTATATTGCAGAACGAGTTCTGGTAACGTGAGTGAATTTCGCGGACGTTCAATCTACAGAGCTTATTTGGCTGATGGAATAATATATTCGATCGCGCAACTTTAGAAAATTAGTAACATTATTATTTTTAAAATAAAATAAAAGTTATTATTATTATGATAATGTAAGACTTTCGTAAGAATGTATATCGAATATTGATAGCATCGATATCTGACGTTTCCAGGGAACATCACCGTAGGCGATCGGCGAAATACATTAACGACGATACACGAGAGTGAACACACCGAATCGGTGTCTTCGTCTTCGTCTGGCGGCGATAGTCCTCCCCCCACATCCTGCCTCGTTACCGTGTTAGCACGGTAACGCACTCCGCGTGTAAACTCGAGCGCCTTCGCTTCTTCGTTCGTGCGCGACTGAGGGGGTGAAGGCGCACCGATAACAGCCCGAAATATCGGATAATAATGCGCGATATGACGCGTGAGTTGTTAATTCGCGCGTCGCGTCCGATGCACATGACGCGAACTCGCGGATCCTCCGCCCTGCTGCGCCCTTTCGCCCCTTCGCGCCCTACGCGCTCTCCACGCGCGCTTCTCGTCCGTCTCTCCGATGTTTCCGCGCGACTTGCCTCCAATGGCTCCACACCCCACCCTTACGTTTTTCTACGGAACAAAAAATTTCCCGCTAAATCGACCGCACTTGACCCGAGGTATCGCTCGTTGCTATTAAATTCGAGATTCATCGCCTTATTCTCTTCAGAGATATTTCGATCTAGATTTAGATTTTAAATGCAATCCTTTAATGCTGGAATGTATTTAAATAAAAAAAATTGTGTGCAGGGTTAAGGAATTATTTGTGTTAAGAAATTAACTTTCTTTTAAATAAAAAACGACATTCGTCTACGTTTATACCGACATTCGCAGCGAATTTATGAAGTATGTAGTTACTGATCTAAGAACTGTGATGATATTAAGTTTTGCAATTATTCTGAAGATCGTAAGATGCAAATTGTCAGTCTTGAGGACGGATATTGGCTAAACCGGCCCCAAAAATCGGAGGACAAGCCTCACGCCCCGCCTCGCCGCGCCGTGTATAGCCGCGCCATGTTTAATTTATGCTGATAGATCTTTACATTCCAAATTGGCTTTTAAGCTCCGTTTATTTAAAGGTACATCGGGTTCTTCGTCGGTAGCGACTCGCTTATTGGCTGCTCGCTGCATCTACCTGCGAACAGCCGCGCCGCCGCGCGCCGGCGCTCTTCTTCTCGATTTATATCTATTTCCATAATTTCCTCTTAGCTGATAATTCACCATCGCCGACGCAACGTTTCCTCCCTCGACCCTTTCAGAATACTCGCCTCGGAACGTAACATGGTACGAAAGCTATACGACGAAGTATTCTCTAAAGCGACTCCCTCCTTCCCCTCCTCATCGCGGTTATCTACGAATGTTTCTTCGTCGTTTGGTCTACATACGAATTGCAATGTTGGAATTATTTAATTCCTGCATCACATTTTTTAATTTGTTATGATTTTAAATTGAAGTCGTACGCGAAAAAGAAATGTATTAATAGCATTAGTCAACAGCAATCTAGTTGAAAATAATCTTGTGTTTATTCAATATTGTAGACATTAATGAAATAAATAACATCTTATTAAAACAAGAGAGTGGCATATTTTTATTAATGTCAACGAATTAACAAGATTATATTCAATTATGATGCTGTCGATTAAAGTTGTTAAAACATCATTTTTTTCTATGTAGTGGAATTAGAAAGACACGGTTTTTTACGATTAATAATTAACGAAAAATATTAATAACGAAATTGACTATGTAGATTGAGTTTTAATGATTAAATAAAACGAATGCGCATCAATATTAGCACGTGCTTAACTTCACTTACAACGCAGAAGCTTCCGTTAAGATTCATTATATACTCGCGTGCGTTATACATTTTTTTGGAAGGAGGAGATACCACGGACCAGGAAGAGTTCATCAAGATGGCTCATCACGCGTATGCGCTCGAGTACTTAAGTTCTTACGCTTACGAAAATATTTCCGAGAAAGGAGAGCAATGCGCGCGCGGCGGTGAGAGCAGCCGTGGATCTTCAGACTGGCGGCTGCTACGTTGAGGTGCCGGGCGGAAGACGATGCAGGGTGGCGAAGCCAAGGGAGGCTTGAGACCACCCGCCGCGCGCTAAGCCGATAGGCCGTGAATCTATGGGGTGGGCGCGGGAACGAAAACCTAAGTGTCGGGCGGAAAACGTCTCTTTAATGCTCTTAGCGTCTTCTCTGCCGCACTACTTCTGCGAGCTCCCGCTCTCTGCGCGAGTCCTCTACCTCCGCGACACCGAATAAATATACGTCGGCGCTCAAATTATGGCGAGCGTCCGAGCGAGAGCTTCTCTTGCTTTCTCCCCCCCGCGTTGTCGTGGAACGATAGAAATGATAAACTTCGGAACAGACGTAGCATATGAAGAATGTTGCGAAATGCTTAAGTAATCCGCTCAAAGCGATTAAAATTTTAAAATTCTAAGGGTCCCTCTAAGAAGAGTATCGTGTAATCGTATAAAATTGCATAAATTGAGTGACGAAACATAGACATTTTAACAATCTTCATGTTGACTTTTATCTAAGATCTATATTTAATATCTATCAAAGACAGTTTATATAGATTCATATTAAAAATTTGATATACAGTCATTATATTACTTCGTTTGAAGTTTATATTCAAATATTGTCTTTCCCCGAGATTCTTTGTCGAATCTCTGCCCCTCTCTCTTTCTTTTTCTCTTTCTCTTTCTCTCTCCCCCTTTCTGGTTAGAGTTATCTCCCATGAGCGCGTCCATCGCGGTGGCGCGTTCGCACGTTTTCTCCGTCGAAAGGAGAATTTAGCGGCACCGGCTTCGACGGGGCAATCCCTCGTCGACGGTGGTCCCTGTCACTGCGTGCCCGTGACAGCCGGCAATTAACAGCCCCCGGACTCTCGCTTTTCTCTCTCTTTCTCTCTCTCTCCACCGACGTGCCCCTCGCCGGGCGCTAACGTGGAGCGCGATGCCACGCTAGAAGCGCAACGCTAGGCGCCCGCTTAAATAATTGTCCCCCGTCGGACGGGGACGGTTAAGACACCGATTTGCCGCCAACGTGCTCCCTCCTTCCCCTTCGGTGCCATCGTTTTCTCTTCCCTGTTTCGCTCTTTCGATCCTGGCGCGTTCTCATCACCACCCGCGACGCCAGTCGATAACAGTCGTCAATTTGGTCGTCGTGTTTTCCGATTATTCCTGATTTATTCCAGATCCCCACACAATGCTTTCTCTCTCTTTTTTGCTTCTATTTGCTTCAAGAATATCGTTGAAGATAACAAAGTCACCAACGCTGTTCTCAACATACTCAACGTATTCAACGTAAACACACACCCCGCTCGGTAATCACTGTCCCATTCGGGTATCAATTTTCTCTCGCTCCGAAATTTCTTACCTATTCGTCTCAATTACGAGAGAATTAGACGACTCGGGGATATCGTCTCAGGAGCGTCTAGGTGTTTGCGAGGATGGTGTTTAAGATGATTACCATCCCGATTTAACTTCCGCCACTTCACCGGGGAGGCACTATTCCCAGGAGCGAAGAAAAGAATCGTCGTTAGACAAATGGGATGTTTTATCTGGCATTACGACTTTTTATTTGAGCTCCGATTACCAACCGGGTAGGGGGTGCGTCTCTCACGGGGGATAAAACGATCTCGTCTCGGTGTGCCGTGCCTTCAGATCAACGTCAGACGATTTGCACTGTAATGGTACAAGTTTCTCGAACAATCGTTTTTCATGAAAGTTTTTGGTCAAGGAATGGCAATCCAAAATAGAATGCCTCAATTAATAAAAGCAAACAGAGCTTATTTTTTCTCGGGGTGTCGTGCGGAGAAGATTTATTTATGACAAGTCGCGCACTGAGGTGCTTGATTAAATAAAATATACTGCGCTGTAATAAAACAAATAAATATTATTAATTCATCTCTCTTAAATGGATTCTCCTCTATTAAGACTACGTTTCAACCGTAAAATCTATATTGTATTACACGATTTTATGAGAACTCTGGCTGCAACTTTTGACGACGTCGCTATATTATGAAAGTTACATCCGTATTCGTTGGATCGGACGTAACTTTAAACGCGCTGGCGATGGTTCGGCGTCGTGATGGAGATATTACATCGTGAGGCACGAAGCGAGGTGAGGCGAGGCGAGGCGAAGCGAGGCAACGGTGTTCTGATGACGGGGTGAAAAACGAATAAACGAACGAGCGTTGCTTCCCCCCTCCCACCCTAACACGGTCATCCTAACTTCGTTAACCGGTAGTACACTGTTTGTACGGTAATCGTACGCGAGGCGAGAGGAACGGACAGAGGGAAAAAGAAGGGTGGACTCTGTGCCGCTATACCACCTTGCCCACGTCGGGGGCGGCTCTTACGCGCTGTTTAACTTATCCATTTAAAACTCAAACACGCGAAACAATTAATTAGTAATTAACGCTAGCCGGTAGCCGGAGCAACCGGAATAGAGAGAGGAAGACAGGTGGACGGCTCGGCAGGTAAGGAGAGGAAGGGTGTTCCTCTCAAAGGGCGGCCGGTTCTACTACCCACCCTCGAAAAGGAGGTATTGAATGGGTAGCAAGAGGCTTCCGCGCGAGTGCAAGAAACTTTAAAGTTCCGAACTTTAGTTCAGCTGTTAGCTTCTAATTAGCGGACAAACAGCCCAGCCCCGAGATACAGGCATCGCGTCTATTGGTGGCCTGGAGGGAAGAAATTGTAAACTAGATGACTATCTGCTCGTCCACTTTTCATCTGGTTTTATCTGGTTACGCTTATGAATAAAATAATATTAAAATATTAAAAATATATCAAGTATTAGTTCAAACGTATTATTGTCGATGAGAAATTCATCGTGAAAATTATTTATCTTGAAGCAGATGGGAAATGTTTCTTACATGAGAGGGCAGCATGCTTTCATTTATAATTGTTGCGTAGATCAATGAAGTTCTAAACAGTTTGTTAGTGTAGAACAAAATAAAATAATATATTTACCCTTTAACATCATATAAATAACATATAAATAATCAGAAAATAATAATAAAATTAAAAATGATTCGCTTTTCTATTTATCAACTACTGTGTTGCTTACGCACGTGTGTGTGTAAGTATCTCTCTTGTTTTACAAAGTTTAATACACAATGATCTTGAATATCTGATCGTGAATATTGAAAAGAAACATCTATCTATAATAATATACAATGTATTGACTTGGGTTCTAATAATATACCTACAAGAACAGCTATTGACATTTTGCTTCAAGCTTTATGTGTACATATTTAAAATAAAGAAGTCAAGAAAGTTTGGAAATAACTTAACTTTATTTTTCTGTTCGTTCTCTTTATATCTCGTTACTATACACGGAGAGAATTTTTTTTTTAATTTACCCTGCAAATCATGTTAATTGTGGGAAGATATAATATTATTATTATTTAGGCAAATTTTACTGTGCACTACAATAAATTTTAATGTATTTTACTACTGTCAAATTTATTGCAGTGCACAGTAAAATTTTCCTAAATACTATATTGTCCCATAATTAACATGATTTGCAGGGTAAATTTAAACAAAAATTCTCTCCGTGTACAGGTCATTTTAACCACACATTACTTGCACCAAGTGTAACGGTTTGTGATATTCTGCCCCGTTCAAGGGAACTTAACGCATTTGACCGTAGGACCACCGGTTCCGCAAGCTTCATTCCTTTTCCATCTTCGCAAGGTCCTCTTGCAGATTACCTGTCACTCCGCGCCCGAATTAACCGCTACCTGTCGACATTATGAAAACGTTTGGGCGTTACTGCCTGCGCCCGTTGGAGTTGGTAACGTTTACCTACGAAATGACAAACGCACTCATGCCGCAAGTTTTGCACGGACGGCAGTCTCTCTCTCTCTCTCTCTCTCTCTCTCTCTCTCTCTTTCTCTCTCGCTCTCTGTATCGGTTCTCTGAACGGCGGCGGGTCGCGGATTGGCCGGGGTGGGGGTTGCCCGGGGTGGCGAGTCGGGTCACCGTTGGTGCGAGGGTTTCAATATGCTTCGGCGGTAGTTACAGTACCCTCTCCGGACCACCGCAGATCGGTCTAGGCGGTGAACGGGCGGCAAGTGGGTTGGAGGGGGGTGGGAGAGGGTGGTGGAGGAAGGAGGACTATCGTGCTGCGGTATCGGTCGCCTTGGTTATTTAGGAAACCATATCAAAGTTTGAGTTGGCTGCCTGCCGCTGCTGCGCACCCTCCCTATCGGCGCCCCCGCCTCTGGACAATGAGGTCTCTTCCGGTCTCGTCGAGGTCGCCCTTGACGTTCGTTACAACGCCAAATAACGGTATCTGAAGCCACCGGCATGGAGTATACGAGAAAATTGTGTTGTACGCTGTAGAAATTTGCCGCTTGTGCGGACGACTTTCATCAACATAGAGAATTTTCAGAATGGAAACAATTTGTCTGCCAAAAATGTCTGCATAAATGAAACTAGTTCCCCGGAGACGTTCACTCTGTCGAGTAAAAAGTCGATGAATTACTTTTTCAGAATCTAATTATTTATATAATATATATTAATGTAAAGGAAGAAATATTATTTTATACATAGAATGATTTTATTTTTAAATTGTATATCTATATTTCAGAGAATAAGTTCAGAGAAGTTAAAATAAAATATATTGTAGTTTTAGAAATATTTTCACAAATAATAATGAAGAATTCCTTTGTGAAGATTCATAATAAAGATCAAGACAAAACAAATTTTTATTTATTTTATCAAAGAATGACATTTACGTACTTCAATAGCAATATTCTTGGAAAGAAAATGTTTTATGAAAAATAATAAAGTAATAAAATAATTGGTTGAAAGTAAAACGTTTCAGTATATAACAAATGAAGCTAATAAAGTAAACAAGTCAATGAAAACTCAGTATATACGGTCACTACGATCGTGCATTCCTTGCAGTGACGTGCAGAAGACCAATAGAAGACGACATGTTACCGCAGTGAATTGTAGAGCGAGAAAGGGAGGCGGTTCTTCTAGTTTCCCGCCAGGTCCGCGGGTTCTTCAGGAAGGGTCTAGAGATTTAATTAAGGCAAGGCGACGGGTAGAAAGACGAGTCGCAACGTCGTGTAAACTCAAGCCCCCACCCGTTGGTCCCCCCCGTGTTCCATCTCCGTCTTCTGTCCCCGTCTTTGAAACGAGCCAAGTCAGTTACTCCTTCTCCGCGCGCTATTCGAGAGGATCTCTCTCGAAAACTCGTGAGAACGCTGCACACGTCTAGAGCGTAGATCTTGTTCGGCCGAGCGTGTGCGTCAAAGTTCGTCAGGCTACTCGGATTTCCAGCGTCAGAAATTCCCTTCAGGAGAGCCATGTCTTATTGCGACTTTCGTAAACCTCGTCACGATGTGAAGGCGTTTCCGCAAAGTTACCGAAACGTTTCATTAAATGGTCAGATGATTCAGGATAATCGTATATTTTATAAATCGACGCAATATATGTTAAAAGTTATAATTAGTTTGGTTCCGATATTAGAATATTTTATTTTAACAAGATCATTACTATGTACGCGATATGCCATGTTTGATCTAACGGATTAATTATATCGATAAGTATGTAAAAAAGCTTTCTCTCAGAAGAGCTTTTTACTTTGCTCTTCTTCGCGAGCGTTGAGCTTACCGGCTCTCTTCATTCAAAGTCCACTACGAAACAGCGCGCAGGCATCATCTGCCTCGCGGTTTCAGCGTCAATAATTTGCAAAGGCTGCGGGGCAGGTTCTAACCGACTGATTTCACGCATCTGGCGTTTGGTGGTTTAGTCTGGTCCGGTCCATGCTCGCTTCAGAGCAAGAGGATCGGCGAAAGATGTCGGAAACAAGGTAGAAGGTGAGAGACAGTTAGCGAGAGCGAGAGCGAGAGAGAGAGAGAGAGAGAGAGAGAGCGCCAAGAGAAAGCTAGAGTTAGATGGCGAGAGGGTGGGTGGATGAAAGCAGAGGGCGAGTGCGGGCAGTCCCTGCCTCGCCGCCGTGGTGGTCCCGTGATCAATATTCCTTACCCCCTTTGCCTTGGCTTACCCCTCCGGCACGATACGGGTGCCCCTTACCTCGGGAAAACCCTCCTTCTACCCATACACCCACCACCTACCCCCTGCCCCCTCAGGGGAGAACCCGACGGAACCCCTGAAACCCCTCTCGCACCCTCGTCTTAATTAGGAGTCTGAATCTGCGGCGGACACGCGTATAAGGGTAGGTTGGAGGAGGTCGAAAGGGGGGGGGGGTGGATGGTTGGGTGGGTAGAGGGCCGGGGCAAATCCGCAGACGAGCCTCGTGTCCGAGACATTATTCCCGGACTTCGTTGCGATCGCCCGGCGTCACGAACGAGTCGGGTCACCCTTTTTATTATTCCCCGAGATAAACACATTTGCGCGTCCTTACCCTGCCCGCCGCGGGATCAACGCCGACTACCGCCGGCTCGTGTCCGGCCCATTTTCTGGACGAAAGAATTCCGCCCATCGACTTCACCCCTATTTAACGCGCAATTAGCCGACGCGAGTCTCTGTTCATGCTTCTTACACATATACCAGAATACCTAAAAAACTGCTGCCTTTATTGCTACATATATAATTTCATTCGTTTCCTCAAAAGTTTAACTGAACGGTTCACGAATAGGATTCTATATCGTCAATATTCACAGTTCTGATAATGATTTATACTTGCCATACCTTTTCAAAGCGGTCGATAAATTTTACATCTGTATATTTGTTTCTCATCAATTTCGTCCCTTAACGAAATTTAAGAAGGAACTTTGAGAGGGGGAGGGGGAGGGCAGACAGCCGCAATTACGTTAAAATAATCAATTATAGCTTGCGGATGCAGAATTTTAAGGAACTTGAAGTGCGCACACGCGGACAGCGAGGATATTTACATGCGTGGTACATATATGATAGTACATGGAGGGTGGGCGGCAGTGAAGCTGAGCCGAGAGGATATTGGGGTTAGGCCATTCATTAGATTATGGGAATTCGGTGGTACCCGTCGAAGGGAAAGGAGAGGAAGAGCTGGGGCTCGGCTGCGCGATCAAGGACCACCCTACGTGCATTAACTTGCGTCACAAGGCGCGGCGAGGGGTTGAGAACGGATGTGAAGTACAGAAAGAGTGGATATCTTCCCGGTTATGTTTCCGTTCAATCCTTTAAGTTTTGCTTAATGTTTTGCAATAAATTTCTAAATGACCGAAAAGTCATTTACTATTAAGAATTTTATATTATTTAGAGTACGCTAAGGAATCTATGCAAACAAATTATTGAATACGTTATAACACTTTCATACATTAGAAAAAACTAGAATGTACTAATTGTCTATAATATCTATTAAACGCAAATAATGATATTTATTTCTAAGTTTCTATTTGTTACTTTATCATATGTCAAAGAAGTAATTGGTATATTTTTTCTCTTGCAGAGCCGTCCCTAACGAGGCGGGACTATCCCCGCCAAATCATGAACAAGGTAAGTTCAAAAACAGTTTGAAAGCGTAATTTCCTTTGACCTTTAATATTTAAAGATTATTATATGATCATAATACAAAGACGTAAAAATTGCAATAAAAATATAATTGATATCTTCAATGATTTCATTATTTAAAATTTAAAAAGAGATTTTTTATTATTTAAGATCTAAAATAGTTTTAATATTTTTTCACATATACAGATAAAAATTAGATTAAGGAATATAGCGTCATAAACGAGAATTGAGGCTTTCATCGAGGAGCCTAGCAAGTCAGTTACTAGGGAGGATCGATTTAACACCTTTAATTGGTTTTCATGCACCGCGACTCGCATTGCGTGTTCGTATCTTTAGTTATACCAACGTTTGTGCCTTATACCGATCAACAAAATCTTTTACGCGAAAAATTTGTACTATTGCATATTAAGAATTACGCAGTACTTCAGATACATTACATTTTATAATATGCACGTATATTTCTTAGACTAGTGATATTTCTGTTTGTTAGACATGCAAGATAATTCACTTAACTTAAAATCATATTTTTATATAGCATCTTCAAAATTTTATTTATCAAAATATTCTCTTAAATAATTGAGGTAATAAGTGATATAACTAAACACACGCAAAACGCACACAACAATTGTTAGTTGTTATTAAAACTAAAGCTATTAGGCAACATTAATTGGTTATTTAGAATCAAAATTATTTAGATCAACAAATAATATTGAATTAATAACATTATAAAATTAACTCCACGACTTTCTTGTTGATCAATAATTTTATTAAAGCATTTCTAAAAATATTCCTTTATTCTTACGAGATTTCAATGCTATGAAATTACTCAAAAATATTTTTTGTGACAAAAGAAGTTTACATCAATGTATAGAAAGAAAAGAGATACATATATCTATTTACAATATATTATATATATATATATATATATATATATATATCTTGTGCTGCATGTGTATGTGTATGTGTGAGCTTCATTTGTAGGCTCTTTATACGCCGTCTGCTTTTCCTCATTATGCATCGCACATGAGAAAACTTGCTTGGAATTTCTCTTCATCCCCTCTTCTCTCTCTCTCTCTCTCTCTCTCTTTCTCTCTCTCCCTACTTTCGAGCTTCTGTCTCTTTTACTCTGTCATGCCAGTTTTCCTCTGCCTTCCCGTTCTGGGGTTGCCAAGCCACGATCTACCACCCCCCCCCTCTCCCCCGCACGTCGTTGCCCGCCTCGTACCTCGGCTTCTTTATAAACTTTTAATGACGGCAAAGCCTAATCGAGAGAACGAGCGAGCATGCCCAGCTTTGCGAAAGTACCCGACAAAATCGACACTGGATCTCGATGTTCGATACTCAACCAGCCAACCATCACTTCGAGAAAATGTTCGTGCAGTCTACGCATCATCCTTTAATTATTAGTGATTAACTTATCAATATTAAGAGAAAAATATAGATGCGACGTTTTTGCGATAATTTTTAGATAATCGAATAATTTTCATTATTTTATAATATTGCATAGCCAATGAAGGGGAAAAATTTCTAAATTAAGCTTAGCAGATGCAAAGTAAAATGTATACTCTCATTGTACACACTATATTTATAAAAGTAAATTAATAATATTTGATTCTTTGCAACTCTCAATTTAACTACAACAAAGAAAGAATATTTTAATTAGAGAAATTGTTATAATCATATGTAAAGAATATTAACAACTATTCATTTCCATTTTTTTGCCTTTCGATACACATATGGTTTTTTTTGTAAAATATCGATTTTATAAAATATTGATAAAAAAATGTATCGATGGCCGCGCGATAGCCGGTATAGCCGCGATACAACGCTGCATAAAGTAAGTCGTACGAGCAGGAAGTTGAAGTTCGAGCACGAGCTCGTGCTCGCGGGGGCGCTTTCGATTTGCAACAAATCATTCAGCGTTTACACCCGGCTGCCCGTCCAGTTGAATTAAACTTCCACCGAGAACTTCGTTCTCCGTTTACCGGCTCGGAGGTATACATATACACTGGGTATAGCTAACCGTCTGTACCTGCGAACTGCTTCTCGAAGTTCGCTCCCAGTGCCTTCGTGCGAAAGCAGTTAGCTGTTTGACGTAGCGCTATGCTCGTTACGGACATGTTTGGATTAACATGCCTACGCACGATGTACACGAATAAAACGAATTAAAGCGATAAGTGATACCTGATAGTATTTTTATATATTTTGATTGACGCTTACGTACAGAATAGCACCTGTGTGTAACGCTGGTTATATTTAAATATACTTACTTAAGTATATTTAAAGTTAGTAGATATGATTCACTGTATTATTTAAAATTGATGAGTAGAATTGTTTGTTATACTGGACAAAAGATAATAATTATTGCAGTTTAAATAACTAACAAATGTATTTGAAACTTACGTAGAAATATTATTCAGTATCTAGATTCGACCTCGACTGTTGAAAGCATTTCTCCGTTTAATTGTATTATTTACTTTTAGTGATCTCGTTTAGTTTATTATTAATAATAATTATATTACGGTTGACGTTTATTAGCGGAAATAAATTTCTAGCGAAAGTCTATATTTCGATATATCAATTGAATCTCTTTACACATATTATCGCTGGTTCGTAAACTCGGTCGTATACGAGCTGTAGCTTTTTCCTTTCCCTCGAAAAAGGGAATGGCGACATAAACCCGTAACGTTCGACTCCTAAAGCACGATTAAACTAATCCTTACTTATTTGTTCCGTGTTCCTCAGTGCGTACGTCCTGCTGCTATTAGATATATCTCTTGATCGTTGTTTCCTTGGGGATGGTCCTGGGGAAATTGGGCAAGTTCGAAGTTTCTCTCGAACCGTTGTTCTCTCTGTACTTCACGCGATTATCATGTTGCAAGAATTATTATAATATATGTCTTACATATTTCAATATATATTGCATATATAGCATTTTTATTTAAAAATAAAAGAATATAATAAGTTAGAAAGAATTAACTTTTCTCTTTATATTCTCAAAATTGAGAGAAATAATTTTATTAATAATTTAAGATGTTAACATTTTCAATATTAAATAATATGCGATAATTTGCTAAAAGTATGATTTCGTGAGACATGGCCATTCGTAACAAATCTGACTTTTAAAATCTCATTGTCGCGCTAGTCACGAAATAAACGTATTGCGGGTTCTCTTCCGGCGGCGTTTAAAGGAGTAGGTACCAGTGTCGGAGTGTATACCGTGCGCCATTTAGTGGCGGCACTCTCTTTCATAAAAGACCTTAATAAAAATCCCAATCTAAACAAGCTTAATTTACGTCCGCCACATAATTACCTACCCCGAGGCATGACTTCCCTCGCTCACTCCCCCTCCCCCTTTCTACCGCGAACTACCTCCGTTGGCTCGCTCTCCTCGCAGGAGAAAAGGCGAAGGGACGGGTACGAAGGAGGTGCGCGCGTCGAGAGCGCACTGAAAAATCTAAGAGGCTTAAAGCATTAAAAGGGTTATATAACATTCATTACCAGCGGGTCAGCCTTTGTGAAATTTCCCTTGGAAGCGCCTTCACTCGGTGGACACGACCTTCTCTCGCTCCCCCCATCACCCCCCCCCCTTGATTTTTCTCTTCTCCCAATTCTCTCCCTCGCCCTTTCGAGCCGCCATCTTCTTCTTGTCGATCCGCGCTCTCGCTCTTCCGCAGCATCGAGCATCCCTTGTCTCTCGGGGGTGCAGAGTAGTCACGTGATCGCGCCATCGTCCGGCATGAGGGACGACGGGAAAGCGAGTAGAGAAAGGCGAAGAGAGGAGGGTTCGCCTCTCTGATGAAGATGTCGCACACGCCGGGGACCCCGGCGAGATTACTCGGGTTAGAACCTGCGGACCCTGGTCAGGGCACATGCTAATTGCTTTATTTGACATCAAGAAATAATGTACTGCTGTTCCCCGGCATACGACCGCCGCCGCCGCCGTCGTGCGGGAGCCCCCGCGAGGAAACCAGAGGTCCTTCGCCCGCACCTCGCGTCCTTTCTCACTCTGCCGCTCCTTCGGCTATTCCTATAAATTCTCTCGCGTCCCACGAAATGGCGTTCTCTCGAAAATCTCGTGGATTACATTTTGTCTTGTATAAATATAGACATTACGTGATTCGCTGTTCTTTTACTTTTTTATTCTGCAAGAGTACACACAAACGTGTATTACGACGAAGAAGATACACATGGTGTAAATTAAATACGTAATTCTTGAATTACTCGCAGAAAAATATCTCTATATTTAACATCGATTTGTTTCTCACCGCTACAGCGATATCTTTATTTTTTATCGATGCAACTTTCCGAAGGACTGGGGTCCAAGCGCTACGTCGCGTGGAATGCAAAGTATAGAGCAATCGGTTGTAAGGAAGACTTATGCTTTCCCTCTCGACTCGCTGGACCCAATTTCATAGAGCTACGTGAGGCGACTGGCTACGTCAAGCAGATCAACTAGAGGACCGGACCTAATAACCCTTAGTCGGAGCCAATAAACATTTTTCCGGGTTACATATGACGGAATTTGTATGCCAAATCGCGTATATCCGAGAGACGGTGCAGGGCGCGTTCCCGACGCGGGGCACGCGCCTCTCTCGTAAATATGCCCTTCGGTTGGCAAAGTGTTATCGCGAGAGCGGGGGTAGGAGAGGAGGAGGACGGGCGAGCGGGCGGGGGAAAGAAAACGGGGTGTACCGGGGGCTTAGGGTCGGTTCTGGGGTCGCCAAGGGTGCATTTCATCTTCGGAGGCGTCAGCTCGGAGACCGATCGACTATACGGCCGTCGGTTGGATCATCCATCTTTTATCGAATCGGACCTGATGGCCAGGCTGCCGCCGCCGCCGCCGCCGCCGCTACCGCGGACTCGCAACTTTTGCCTCTCCGAAGACTCCTGAGCGCGCCGTGCCGGCACCTGAGCGTGTGCGTCCGCATGTAAATAATGGACAATGCTGTTTCGACGCGTTATACCGTGGCGGCTTGTCAAACTTTCTACTCACATTTCGCGATGGGAGTTGCTCCGCCATTTATTAGTCGAGTGTACCGTACCGTAACGAAAGTATATATTCTCTCTATATGGAACGATCAGACGAACTTGAAGACGCAATCATATTTTTGCGATATATTAAACCGCCACACAAACGCACCGTACGTTTCCATCGATATATGCGATTTAATAGTGATCAATGTTCCATGGATCGGGCCATCCATCTCTCGTCGAATGGAAATCCGACATACGGTGCCAGAAGCCGTTACAACCTTCCTCAACTTTCGTCTCCGGTTGCGTCCATCATGTCAGGGGATACGCTCTCTCCTAACCAAACATACGTTAATATGCATATACGTAGCCAGCATCCGTGGAAAAAGTTGAACCCATGATTGATGCGTATACCACTCGTTCATAATTCGTTCTACTGCTAATTATCGAAACGGCGATAATAGCGATCTAGTATCACATAGCATATAGATCATAACTTTCATTACTATTTAGTACATTTTTGTAATTAAAGGATCAAAAGGTAAACTTTACACAAATTTTAAGACTTAACAGATTTGCCTTAATTTTGTAAATAATAATAATTTCGCGTGTCTATTATAAATTTTTACAAATAAAATTATTTTACTTTCTCTCTCTCTCTCTCTCTCTCTCTCGGTTTGCTCCATCCAACACATCTCATTCTCAATTCACCAAAATTACAACAACCGTGAAAGAAGGCGTCACATTAACATATTTTATTAATGACGATTCAGTATACTCGCGATGCGGTTGAAACAATGAGCCGTGCGGCGCGTTAACCGAGAAAATGTAACGATGCAGAAAACCGAGGGAGTCTTGCGGGGGGGGTGGAGGACGGAGAGAGAGGGTTTGCGGGAGAGAACGAGGGGCTATTTTTGTGGTTAGCGGGGAATAATTTAGGGGCGGATAATACGCGGAGGTCGTGCAATTTGGCCGACGTCGGTGACGGAGAGTGCGTGCTCGTTTTCATACACTTTCTCGCGCGCGCGACGCGGAGGTGAAACGAGAGGCTGAGAGGGAGGGGGGACGTGGCGCGACTAGCACGTAACGGAGAACGGGGCTCAGGTGTTCCACGGGATAATAGGCGACATCATCCTTGCTTCCCCGATTCTTCCTCCCCCTCCCCCTCTCACCCTCCCGTCTCTTGTACCGCATCGTCAAACCCTGATCGATGTAATATTCACGCTCAATACACGTCTCAGCTTCTGTAACTTGCTCTACGCTCCATACCTGCAAGTTTTCCCTCGAATCTCATCAGCGCCCTTTCGCATCTTCTCGATATCTTCGCCGTTGATAATGCCTTGACAGTAACACGTCAGTCAGAGAGAGAGAGAGAGAGTGGGAGGGGAGGGAAGGTCCTTATATCATTCATCATATTAAATTGATAAGAAATAGTATATACTATAATAGAAAGTATATTTTTTAACAATTTTAAAACGAAAATAATGACCTAATGGAGCTTTTCATATTTACTTATTTACATATTATTTGATCATATGTTATACACACACATAAAGTTCAACGTTAATTTCGAAAGATTGGAATGAGAAATTGTACATAGAATTGTCATATTGAGCTTGTTTCAAAGTTTCTATTTTTTTGTCCCAGAAGAGACGTTTACTGTTCGTGTTTTCCATGAAGAACGCTTTGACCCACGTTTTCCGGTCTTGTCTGTCGGTCAACTATAATGTCGAGCTCTTTTCGCGTTTGTAACAAGCGGAGGCGGTGGGGTGTCGGTTACTACCCCCGCGCGGCCGTATACTCATTGCGCGTGGTAAACACCCCTCTTTTGTTGGCGGTCGGTCGGAGTTAAGCCGAGGTCTCCCATTAGCGCCGCTCGGAATTACAAAAATAACACTTGTCCCTGCAGCCGGGCGCCCACGGGCAGTCCAGTGTAGTTAAGTAAAATTAAGCTAAAATTTCCGACGAGCCGCGATGTACATTCAACCCCTTTTCCGTCAGCTCGTGGCGGCGGCCGCGCGTACACGGCTGGCCAACCCTTCGCCAGCGTCCAACCCTCTTCCTGCCTCCTCCTCTTCCTCCTCCTCCACCACCACCACCTCCTCCTCCTCCTCCTCCTCCATCTCTTCCCTCCAGGAACTCACTGGTCTCTCTTTTCACGTATACGTTACACTTCACGCTGCCCCTTTATGCTCCGTGGGCATTAAATATTTACCTTTCGATGAATATGCAAATATAATTATTTACGCGCAATTTAGACGTTTTTACACGTCCTGCGTGACGCTCGTCTCCGTCGCTCGTCGGTACACTTGCTACTTGAAATATGATAAATGCTGAACTTGATGTATTTATTTCATATCTATGTATATATATTATAATTTTTAATTGCCTTAAAATAAACAATTAAGTTATCTATTTTGCGATTTAATTTTTTCCTATTTTTAATCAAATAAAGAAAATAAAATGCGTATTTAATCTTACACAATAAAAAATGTGGCGAAAATATTTCTGAGTCATAATTCTTTTCTAAAAAGAAAAGAGATTATAGAGATTATTATCTTAAAGAGAGTGAAAATATCTTAAAATTATTCTCTAGAGAGATGAAAACTGCTATGTTCCCAGAATATAATCTTCAAGAATATGGATTCTTAAAAATTATAATCTAAGGATATTCTTTTACTTTTATTTTTTATTTTGTATTTTCGTATTAAAAATTAAATATAGGATCAACAAATATATTTTAGATCGCCGCGTTTCAAGGGACACGTTTGAATCCAAAGACTCAATTTCATCATGCCATTTTCGAGGTTCCAATCAAATTATATCTGCCAGAGGAACGGCAGCCGAGGAGCTGCTGTCAGCCCGTTCTTATCCTGTCGTCTTTCTCCGCGGGATTAACCTTTAACGTTAATTATCCGCCAGCATACCCGGGGATAGAGATCCCGGGGACTAGGGCGGGCATCAAAGAACCGAGTGTTTAGCTGCAATATCTTTCCGCCGGGCTGCACATCGGGTGACCAGGAAAGGGGGCCAAGAGATTCAAAAGGTGATGGCTGCGGGGATGATTCGCGGTTGCGCGAAGAAACTAAAGAACTCACCTCCAAGCATTCACTTTGTGATACTATTTCCTCTCTTTCTTTCCGCTCTCATCTATTTCACTTTAATGGAGATAAAATGACGGTAGATTAACTCAAGTAATTTAGATATTTCCTCAATATGAGCATTTGAAAGATGTTTTATTACCAACTTGTAAACTTGTGATGAATGACAAAATTAACATATAATAATAATAATTCCTTACAAAATGAGCGAGTTTTCTCTAGTAAATGACATGTGCTATTTAAATTGCCGAATACAATCAGTTTAATAAAGCGATAGTATGTGTATTTAATGAAGTTTGCTGATGAAGTTTGTTAAAATAACGGATTATATATATTGAAATAGTAATCACAAATCTATAGAGAAAATTGATGAAAAAATTGGATCATTAGATGATTAAAATTTTTATTTGGATTTATATAAAATTTCTTATCTAATTTCTTACAAAATGAGCGAGTTTTCTCTAGTAAATATACACGTGTTATTTAAATTGTCGAATACAATCAGTTTAATAAAGCGATAGTATGTGCATTTAATGAAGTTTGTTGAAATAACGGATTGTATATACATATATTGAAATAATAATCACAAATCTGTAATTCAATAGATTTAAAATATTAAAAATATCATGCATTTCATACATTGACACTGAATTTCCGATAAATGACTGAATGTTAGCTAGAGTCTCTCAATAGGGAAGGCCCAAACGGAGAACTGCGTGCAATTATTGATTAAGTCGAGCCATAATTACTCCGACGACTAGTGTCAGACAGAGGTGCAGCTACGCAGACAAATTGTATCTAATGACCATACGTCGATCATCCTCCGAGCCGAGCAGGCGTTCCATGACTGCGTATTCGTGCCGCTGTCGTTAGCATCCTTCCGACTCGACGGCCGACGTCCTACGGCGAACAATTTCGAGCGCGGCGAGTAAGCGAGCGAGTGAACGAACGAGCGAGTGAGTGGAACGACGAAGGGAAAATGTATTCGAGAGTTTCCAATTTGCGGTTGTGGCCTGAAGAGAACGCGCGGGGGAGGGGAGGGGAAGAAAGGGCGCGGGCGGGATTGGTCGGCAGTGGTGGAGTGCGCGGCGCGGAGCTCTATTATGGTAATTATATGATAAATACAACAAGGCCTTGGGCGCTGTCTTCTCCTTCTCGGTCCTCTTTTCAGTCACGCTCGTCGGCTCGCTCTCCAGCTCACCCCCATCGGTGGCAGGAATCTCGCTCCTCTCGCGACTCTAGTCCCCCTCCTGCCCCCTCCCGCGGTCTTTCCACCCGGTGGTATTGTCGCTCTTCTCATTCCGCCCTTCGTCCTCTCTCTTGCCCACGCCGCGCAGCTCGTTCGGCCCCGTCGCCCATTTCCACGAGCGAACATTGGCGGTTTGCCTTAAAATACGCCTCCTTTCGCCTGCGCGGAATGCAATTAATCTTATTCCCTTTCGATCTTGCCTCCTCGCGGCGCGGCGCCTGTCCCAAAGGGATGAGTAACGTCGCTTGGAAGAAGTGTTGCCGACTTAATGAAGTACGACTTCTGATGCGTGGCCCAGACGTGGGTGTGCGCGAGAGGGAAATGTACAGGGAGACGGAGGGAGTCTTCCTCCCGAGAGGAGGGGGAGGGGGGTGAGGAGGAAGGCGCGAAGAGAACGAGCCACCCGGAAATCCTGGCTAACACCCGTTTTCATTATCACGGTACGTTTAGCGGCCGCCTCTTTACGGCGATAAAGAGAGCGGATTAGATAAGTAGGACGTGCCATTTACTATAGTAACAGTTAAATGTTTCTGAGGGCTAATTCCAGTTTCTTTTTTTATGTGGCGTTGAAATTAAAAATAAGTATCTTTGCAGCATAATTTTTACGTTTTTACCAAAATTATCAATTCCGTGATTTAAAAACACAAAAAAAAACTACGAAATATTGCGCAGCATAAGTACGACTTCTTTCTTTTTCTTTTTCATGCCGTAAAATTACGATCGTTAAAGTATCAAATCAACGCGAGTCTATCTTATTACAAAGCGCTTAGTATAATTTGTTTACGGTTTAATTTTCCCAACGGTTGTGCCTAGTCTATTTCTGGCAACGAGAAACTATCGTTAACCTTCCGGCGGCGGCGGCGGCGGTGGCGGCGCCGTTGTTTCGGTTGCCGCGACGCGGCAACGGCTTATCTTTCCACTTTAGACGATTGTTCGGAAACTCCCGTGTATCGCCGTGTGCTCGGTCGCCTCCCCCGTTAACAAGCTCGGGCGACGACGTCGGGGCATTAAACGCGACGCGTTCGCGGGCGTAAACTAATATTCCACGCGCGCCGCGCGAGGGGGCGAATCGGGCGGAGCGCGCGCGCGCGGGCGGGATCATTATAAATAGTCATAATTACAACAGTCGCGCGTGCTTAATTCAATTAGGCTGATTAACGTTGTACGTTGCGCACCTAAACCCCACGGTGTCTCTCGCGCCTTCTCTCTCTCTCTCTCTCTCTCTCTCTCTCTCTCTCTCTCCACGGCGACACGGCGCGGTGGCGGCAGCCAACGGCAACGGCAGCCCCGGAGTTCTCGGGTCTCTCTGGCTGCGAGGGGTCCTGAGGGCGCACGAGCGCGGCCGAGCAGAGCGCGTAAAATATACGCGCGGTATCCTGGCCAGGATCCTGGGACTACGGGCGCCACGGTATTATACTTATGCATAGACAAGTTATAGCCTGGCTAATATGATTATCTCTTCGACGGAAGACAGAGCGAGCGGGACGAGAGCGAGAGACTGGGTGCACCGCCGGCGGCTGCTGCACAACCCGCTGCTCCTCGTATTTCGCTCGAATACCGAGAGAACGAATGAAAGAGTATCTCCGCGTATTTTGCGAAATTTTGCATTTTTCTTGGCAAATGCGTCATTCTTTTATTCATTGTCAATTTTTTGTTTTTTCTTTCTCGATTGGAAATCTAATAAGAAAAAAAAAAATTAAAACGCAAAGGAAGAGAAATGGCAAGATTATTAATGGCCGTGCGTTTTGGGGGTAGGCAAAGTGAGAGCGAGGAGGGTGCGTCGTCGTTTGGATTTGTCGCGGGCGAGGATCGAAGCCGAATAAATTAGCCCCTCCGCGGCCGAGATATAAAATTTTGAATATGAATGGACGGTTTTGCATCTGTGATGAGCTCTTATTCGGGAAACAAAGCGCAGCTGACGAGAACATATGTAGATGAAGGTGCGGGCGCGAGAAATCCATAATCCGCCGAATCCTTCGGCTTCTTAAACGCATCCGCGTTTCTTTAACGTCGTTACGACCCATCTCGGTTAATCCCGATCGTGATCCAACGTGGCGCGCAAAAGATTTCTTCTCGGGGATTTTTTTTTATATGCAAATGCTACGTTTTTCAAAATGGCAATCGTGCTTCGGTCTCATTTTCAAATTACGCGATTACGTCCCACGCGGTCTCGAGCGGCAGGGATATCGTTATAATTAAAACGATCGAACGTCGGCAGAACGAAGTCTGCGTTGGCGTGGCTCATCGTTTCCCACCGAAGCCTAGAATGCCTCAGTTCGGATCGCGAAGGGGAATGAAGAGGGATGAAGAGAGGAGAGAGAGAGAGAGAGAGAGAGAGAAAGAGAGAGACCTCTCTCATCTCGTCTATCCCTTCCGCTAAACTCATCACCCGCCGGTAATTCCATCGATGCTTTAAGCATGGAGGGTCTCTTCAAGGGATGTACTCGTGGTTGTAACCTACTAAAGCGGGCTTAACGAAGAAATAGTTCCATTCGACTTTCGGCATGACCGCGGTACACTATTATATCAATGCGTCGTAACCTGACTAATATCTACACGATACATAGGCGTGTATGTAATAAAAAACAAGTTTTCTTCAATTTATGAGAAAAAAATATTACTTAATGGATGAAATTTTTAACAATAAAATAGACTTGGATAAATTTAAATTTAATTGATTTATTGTAGTAACGTCATTTAAATTCTACAATTATATTTGTAGAACTTTTCAGCTGAATATCATACTATTTTAACGTATTATGATTTGTACGATCAGCGCAATATCTATATTCTATATTATTGCACTTTGCAATATTATTAACAGTTACATTGTGCTTATATATTTAATTAATATTGTGTAGAAATTAAGATCTGTAAAAGTAAGACAAGAAAGAATATTTGTATAGTAAAAGTTACTGGCATACGAAATGTATTACAAACGCAAGTTGTATGGATCTTTCGCTTCCTCCTGATCCTCTTTGATTTCTTGTAATTTCTTGCTCACGCATCAGTCACACGCAACGCCTGCGCCGCCGGTGCGGTTCTAACGATAACGCCGATCTGTCCTTATAGAAACGAACGCCAGTCGGCATTTAATACCATCCCGTTGAATATTCCCTCGAATGGCCCTCGATATTGAATTGGCTCCTGCCTAATTGTAACCTCGCTCGTCGCGAGGGTCCCATTCACTTGTAAACGACATTTGCATAATTTTTACATTGGCTCTTGTGTAATCGATTTGAATACCGGTGGTGATCTCTCTTCCGTTTTCCTCTTTTTTTTTGCCTCTCTTGCCATTTGGACCCGTGTAAGTCTTGTCCCTCTTCCCGTCGATCGTTGCAGTTAGACTTGCTAAGTAATTATGCTAAATCGTGCTTCAGCTGCTGCATATCTTTGATCGAACACATTTAATATATATAATGTTTTCACAGTGTTTTGAATCATAGTGAGGATGCTTGTTAATCATTAAGTATATTGAAATAGCATAGATCAATAAAAAGAGCTTAAATACGGAAATTATTAATACATTGGACATTCTATATCCCGATTTATTATTTCGATTTTATTGTTGCATGCAGATACATAACTTCTTACAGCATATCTATTTATCTTTTTTTCACACGACTATAACGTTAAGTAATTAATAATATTTTGAAAAATTAATTATTGCAAGTATTATTTTTTGTACGAACCATATATATTATTTATATTTATAAATCTTTTGCGTAAAAAATAATGTAATATTGCAGTATACTTCAATTAATGTTTCTGAAAGTACTATATGTTTATATATTGATTAAATTATTGAAATAATTTAGAAATGATTTTATAAAAAGGTGTACAATATATGCAAAGGGAAACGACTTATTACCCGATCATAAATCGCTAATTCGCTTTCTGAGTATCCAAGAAGGCGTAAAAATTACTCGCCATGCGTTTAAGCGAGTTTTAAAGTTTCGTCGAGCGTGAACGTCGAAAGCGGCGGGCAGTGACTCGAGCAAAACGTTAAATATCCACGACGAACGCATAAGCGCGGGCATGAAGATTACTGTGTGGAGTCCTGTGTGAAATAAAAGTTACGGGTCTCGACGTCGTCGCTCGGCCGGCGGTTAATTTAATAAATTTTTTTTTTGACCCGCGCCCTCCGAAAAGAAGAGAAGCGAGATGAGCGAACGTGAAGGGAGACAGCGAAAAAGTTGTACACCAATTAACGGATTGAAGTGCCATCAGATGCAGGCCGGGTGCTTTGAGAGGGTTCGGGTCCGCGAAAGTCCTCGAAGGGTTGGACTATCATTAGCGAGCCGCCACTTTAAGCGGCGGTCACCCTTACCGCCAAAAAAAGAAGAAGTTGAAAAGGCTCGTCGGCCGGCCGACGATCGTTTGGCTTGTACTACTTCCATCATAGATTGCCTCACTCGCCGCGCGACTATTCCTTGCTGCCAATAGTCGCCGCCGCCAAACTTCGTGTTTTAATTTGTATCTGATTACGATACAAAAAATTCTTCACGTTGTAAAAAAGAAAATATTTAAAAGAATATATAGAACTTTTAATATGTCCAATTGTGTGTAATTTTCGTTGAACAGTGGTAAAATTATTGTAAAGTAGTATGAAATATGCGCGCTGCTCAAACTTCTGTGTTGACAAGGTGGTTCAACGCGATGACGATGGATTATCGAGAAACCTATAAGACGAGGCTGGAGGGTTTGGGGCAACTCTGAGGGAGTTAACGTGGAATCGGAATGCGTAATGGACGGCACGATGTTGGATTACTAATGAGCACCTGCCAAGGGAACTCCGTTTTCGGTCTTTCTTAGCTTCGCGTCTTCTTTAAAATTTAAACATTTTTCTTGCACCTAGTATGCTGCCGACTTGATTTTACGTCTGATTGAAATATTTTCTACTACATAACAATGTTAAATTTTCTTGTTTATAATAAAGAAAAGGTCTATAACGATATAAAGATGTGTGTATAACGAGTTTGATTAATTGTTTGTTATGCATTGAAAAAATGAAATTTTATAAATCAAATCGCATTTTATGCGTGTATAATATTTTGTTAAATAAGACTGCCTTTCCAATTAAGAGGAAGAAACATATGGAATGTTTTACTATTTGTTAAACTTTATTTCGATCGTGCAAATTATATATCTATACATCGACAAAAAATAACATTCTTGACATGAATTATATGTGACATCTGCGAAATTATATTCTTACATTTATTAACATTACATTTATTACATTAGACCTTGCGAAGAGCCACGAGAAATTATAAATGCCCAAATTTTGTTTGTGTCGCAACTTTTGTTTCTAAATTCTTAATTATTCTTTACCTGAATTTATTTCTCTCGAGCCTCTTGTATATTGCTGGCGAAAAATCATGCGGACAACACGGCATTCAGACCGGAGTAGCGTGCGATGTGGCGCGTCATTCGTCAAAATGGGGAAAGTACGCCGGTGAATAAATACGTCGGCGTCGCGCATTAAACGTGTATTCGCGGATATGTCGAGATAACGTCGAGTCGATTCGTCCACCGCTCGGATCTGCCATGAAGAGCAAGGGTGACAGAGTGAGAGAGAAAGGGAGAGAGAGGGAGGCGGGGAGAAAAAGAGAGGCGGTGGGAGGCAGATAAATAGAGAAGGTGGAAAGAGAAAGCTCGTCGCCGCGAGGCATGCAATGCCGGCTGCGAAACAAATGGAACGATCGCGACGGGGGTGGAAATAAAGCGTCCCCGTCGCGTTCTACGGCCGTGACTGAAGCGAGGGGCAGGAAGGGGGGGGGGAGGTGGACTGAGTCCTGGGATAGAGACCAAGAATAAAAAAATATACACGTACACGCACGCACGCGCGCGCGCGCGCGCGTGCTCTCGATCTCCGGATTGACGAGCGCTCGACCGTGCAAAAACACCGAAGCACTTTTCCGTGTTCAGAGCTGCATCCAAGCTCTTCAACGTCGCGTCCGCGTAGCGATTGTTTCGACGAACCTGATTCACGGCGACAGATACAGTAGGGGGAGTACAATCGGGTGTCGTTAATCGTCGAATGGATTTGTTCTATGGAGAAATGTAACATAAACAACGCTATCTTTACATCTGAATTTAGATAAAAATTAGAATTTCGTATTTATATACATAATTTAGCCAAATTATTCTCCCGTCTCGGCCTTTTTCTCGTCTCAATTTGAATAAACCTGTTATTCGCGCATATTATTATTCTGCATGGATCCGTCGAGGGTTTTCACTTTTCGCCGATCGTTTCCGGTAGTTTATGCCCGGAAGTTGACGCATATTATTACGGACCGTTTCTTCTGCCGCGCCACGGATGGAAATGCCGTCTGTATTCGTGGTGATGCGGGGGAGGACGAGTCGTGTGTGCGTACACAGGTGCGTATAGGACCTTCAACAGGTGGTCACTCGTAATCGTGCGGGGGTTACGCCGCAGCCCGGTGGCTACCCATCCGTCAAGGGCTTTGTGTGCCCTTGCGCGCACCACCACCGATGGTGGCCGTAGTCCTCGGGAAAAGCGCGGCGCGTTTTTCCTCTCCTCTCATCCCTTCCCCTTCCCACAGTCTGAAATGATCATCCCCGGCTGCGCGCCACGCCGAAAACCACGCTTGATTTTGGCGGTTGGTACTTCAGCGACTTTTCACGACTGGAACAATGCTCTCGTTAATTAAGATTTCTTTCCGCGGATTCCCTCGCCCTCCATTCCCTCGCCTTCACTGAGCGTCTCTCCTTTCCTCTCTCTCTCTCTCTCTCTCTCTCTCTCTTTCTTTTAAAAGCTTTTTTGTTGGTAGAAATACAGACTTCTTTAGATGGCAAAACGACAGCTTATTTCAGAGATTTTTCTTTTTGCTTTTGGAGAGAGAAATTTGTTGTTATTATTGATTGAAACTGACCAGAGAGCAAACACATATGAGTATTTGGACCATTTTAGCTCTCAGTGATATATTATTTTTCAGTATCATCTTTTACGAGTTATTAATGTTCCTAGGCAATAAAAATAGACGCTCAAATTATATAATCATGAATACGATTACTATTGTAATAGTAATCAAAATTTAAAGTACAAAATCTTTAGGCAAGAATAAAATTTCCACGAAGAATACTGCTTTTGGAAAGAAAATTTCGCGGTAGCTTCGAGAGCTGAGTACACGAGCTTCGAGGTTGACGAGAGGTGGTTCGCGGGGAGGAGGAGGCAGGAGGTAGAGAGGTGGAGGAGGAGGGGGGGGAGGCAAAGGCGCGCAGAGATCCGGATTTAAGGCGGCGTCCGTGAAAGCTCTCTAGAGGCGCCAGAGACTTGGGTCGGGGGGTAGTTTAAGAGAAAGAGAAAATGGCTGGGGATGGAAAAGCAGGCAGGAGAACGACAACGACGAGGACGGGCGTGTTGGAGTGTAAGTGCTAAGATCTCGGAGTGCATTAACATGCCCCGGAGGCAAGCTGAATACAACCCTTCTTACATCCAGATCTCAAGCCGAGACCACCGTCAACCGAGGGGGTGAGGGGGAGGGGAGGGGCGGAGGAGGAAGAGAGAGGAGGTTGGTAACGATGACGTCGGGGGCAGAACAGGGCAGAACACCGCAGAGATTCCCATTTAATTACATTAAAAATGTTTTATCCTTCGGCCTTTTCTTCTCTGTCTCTTGAGATTCGAGACAACGATATTTTTTCGTGGACGGATTGGAGAGCGTTATTAGTCTTTTCTATATAATCCGCAATGAGATAATCGAAATGTGCCGCTTTTTAAAACGGTGTGATGTAAATTTTGTACAGGGAGAGACAGTACCAATGTATGTACATATTCAGGAAGTTAAAAATTATTATTAAAATTACGATTGTTTCAAAAGGAGACTTTTAAATTTTTAATCGACTGTATTCAATTTAATTTATATGTATAATTTAAAAATATACTGGAAAATGAAAGTGAACAGAGGCAATCACGACAACATTGATATTTACTCGTGCGATATATATTTGAAATATTTACTGAAAAGGATTATCTGCTTGAATGTGCGTAATTTGGAAATATATTCAAGGCGATGCTAGAAAAGTCAGAGAGCCATCACGAAGGTGGTTTGGGCTAGCGGCTCGCCTTACATTATTTAGAAGGATCCGAGAGGACTACGACGTCGAGCACTGGCGCATGCTAATCACTCGACCCAGATTGAATAATGAATCAGTATTCTTTCCCTTCTTTCTGGCCACCCACACTTTCTCATTGCGGTCGTCCTCGGCGGAGCCACCGCTACGTGACAGGCTTTTTATTACCTGGCGGAAGAATGCCTCCTTATTCCTTCGTTAGAGCCAGCCGGTGGTCGTTATTCATACATATATGCGGCCCGCGCTGCGTCCGCCATTAATGTCCTTGCATTCCAATTACTGATACAGTGGAAATCTTTTAGAACGAAAAATTGATGGAATTTTAAAAGGCAGAGGGAATTAATGTCAATGTTAATTAATTTATAAAGAATATTTTACATCTACACTGATTAAAAATAACAAAATATTTTTATTGATGCACAAAATATAATGGGAATATTAAAGAGATATTATATAAGTTAATAATCAGAGAGAAATTTTAGAATATGAAAGCCTTTATTTTACAGATTTTATAAACAATGATAAACAAATTTTATGCATATAATTATTAGTTAATTCAAAGATGTTTTGTATTCGCATCGATTATTAAGGACGAGAACCTAAGGCAGGAGCATCAAGTAGAGGACCATCGCATGGAAGGGCGTTAGCATAATGTCTTCGGGTTCGGTACATACATAACGCGCACACGTACAACGCGGATACGTATAACGTGCTGGCACCCCGCATAGTACTTTACTCCTTAGTACTTTGTGTGCAAATTATGCCCAAGACGAGACAGAATGGAAGAGCCTGGGTTTCGCCAGGATGAAGCGAGCCCCCCGATGTAACCTTCGTACGAGATTCGAATGAAAATTTAAGAGAAAGAGTTTACTGCAAGCTTCTTGTTTCGCGACGTCTGGAGATGTCAATGCGAGATTTGACTCAAAATGAAATAGTACAGTATATTTGAAATAAAGAGGCCACACTGATATATTTTCAGATAACTGATATTATTTATCGTCATTTTGATTAGGTTATTGCTAGTTTACATGATTAATTTGCGATGAATTTTATCAATAAAACGTAGATAAAACTTTTAATTATAGAAATAGTTATAAGATATATGAACATAAAATTATATAGCAAAAGCAATGATACAAACATATAAAAAAAATTCTCTGTCATTTGAGCTTTATTCCTACGATATAAAATGGGTTAATGAAACGCATGAAAAAGAGTAATCCAAGATCTTTAAAAGGATCAAGAAGAAGATTACAGTACAGCGTATCATAAAGGCTTGAAATTAGCTTTTGAATTAACTTTTACGTGTGCCTTGACAATTTTAATGATAACTATAAGAGAGAGCGAGAGAGAGCGAGAGAGAGAGGGGGGGAGAGAGAGAGAGAGAGAAAGATAAAGAGAGGATTTGTATTATTACTCTTTAGGGATCAGGGTCTCTAGTTCTGCGACAAGCTGTACTCTCCATCTTATAATAACAGAGGCCTACCCTTCCTCGAATGCCAGTGTTGTGTTCTCCACATTCTCATGTCTGCAGATACCGATTAAGCTAGGAATCTAGTTGATTCGTGTGAAATGCATGTTGTAACGCCTAATTATTTATATTTTAAAACTGTTATATTATGCCCTGTTCAGCATAAAAAATTATATGACTTGAGAAATATTATCAACAATGACACCTTTTTATTAATTTTTATATTTTGTTAATTGGACAGAAGAAGTTATATAGAAAGAGAGAGATAAAGTTAAAGTAAATAGTAAAGAATTAATAATCAGGGTGGAGATTAGAGCGTGTTCAGTAAATTAAAATTATGCAGTGAAAAATGGCAAAAAAATTTTCTTAATTTTATATGTATATTTTTTAATATATAAACAAACATTGCTTTTCACCTCTATGGACACTAAAGGGATAGCAGACTGTAATCTGGAGAAACTCCACCGCCTCTCTCGTCAGTCCTTAAAGTCGTTTTAGGGGAAAACAAGACATTTATAAACACCCACCACGAGATTAGATTTGTTAAGATAATGAGGCGCCTGGTTTAGCGAGGAGCTTCCACCGTGCCTACAACTATCACCCTGAAGAGCCTGCAACCGCCGTCTCTCCTTAATCCCGGATATGACCTCGCATGGGGAGACGGTTAGACCATTGCACGGTGCAGACTTGCGGGAGGATACGTGTGTGCTCACGAGCCCTCCTAACGAATTCGCTGAGACGAAAACTCGTCATCATTACGAGTGTTGCAGACGTTACTCGTAGAAATACATTGCGATGCGCTTCCTAAACTGAAACATTTAGGACCTATGTTTGTTAAGTGCGAACGCATTAGCTTGCCGCCATACGTATAAAACGTATATCTGCGAATTTTAAAAATTAATAAAAAGCTTCGATTATAAATATATTTACAATTATCTTACTTTATAACGTTTGATATCCCGTGTAAATCGAATTTCGTTTCCAAGCTCCGTGCGAAAAGAGGGGTGACAGGACGATTCCTAAGAGCGTGAAGGATAAGGCAAGGAGCTCGCGAGTCTATGGCCCTTGAGAGAGACGTCGAACACCGACACAAGGTCGATCGGGATTTATCCTTACTGCGATGCAGAGGCGGCCGTATCCGGCGTCGCCGCGTTATTTCGGCATCGGTGAAAAAAACATGATAAAATTTAACGGTCCGTCAGGCCGCGGCACATTCCCGCTCCCGGGGCAGCCAATAAATACCGGGAACAAGGCGGCTACAAATCTCAAGATAAACAGGAGCCCGTATTTTTCTACCCCCTTGACTTCCGCCGCGCGCTCCTTCTCCACGAGCCCTGTGGAAAAGGGGTCTCCGCCGCCGCTGCCCTTTTTACATTCCTCGTATGAATTATTAGGTGGCCGGACTTAAGGGATGGACACACACCGCGGTATTTAATTTTCACTCCCCATTAAAAACAGGACGAATTTTTCCCTAATCGTATCCCTGACGATGAAAGTGCGGTCGGCAGTTTGTCACCGACCCTTCGGTTCTATTATCAATGTATTACCGGCGCCTCGTCTCTCAGCGCGCGCGCGCAAGTCGTACGTTAATTTGAGAGAGCCCGGCTTTTCGACATGATTGCTTATCGGGTAAGAACATTTTCGGATGTGCGCATTAACGAGGCGAGGGATCTTTGGGTGTCGGGCGAGACGAGTACATCGGCGTGGGCGATGCCAATTAAGGAGGACGGCGAGGAGGCTGCGAGCACCGGGGAGTATACGAGCTAAGGTCTGAAGCTACTGCCGATGATGTATGTGGTGGAAAATACTGGAGGCAATCTGTCACGCCATCGACGTCCCACAGGCGCCTCTACTCCTCTCCTTCTCCAGTCCCCTCCACTCCTTTTTCTCGCGACTGAAAGTGTATAAGTATATCATACCACGAGTAATCCTGTTCGTTTGCCATGAAAAAAAAATTAACTTTCGTATTTTAGTAAGTAGATATTAATAGCCAATTAATAGTCAATTAAACTATTATTTTAAATAATTTCAATTAATATCTAGAAAAGGATATTTGATAATTTAGTTGAATAATATTTCGTGCTGTGCACTTATTACGGCAAGACTTGTAGAAAATTTAAATAAATATGTAAATGAATTGTCCACCGAACAGGATTCTTTTGAGGATCTCTGAAGACGCAATTGGCATCACCGCTCTTTTCTCGGCACACGGGATACATGCCCCTCTCATCTCTCGCAGTCTTTTTCCTCCAGCTCCTTCCGGGTATATGGCTGATTAAACGCGCAACTATGTAACGTAACGCAAATATACCTCGGGCTCGCCTTGGCTTTCCTTTTTCGGTGTTTCTCATCCCCGGACCGCGGCCCCGAAGTCATCCCCGTTCTCGATTCCACCTTTCGACTCTCTTTGAATTCCAACCCCGGTCACTTGACGGAAATATTTATCGAGGGTCTCCGACGGGTCTCCTCTCTCCCCTTTCCTTACCTTCGTTGCCCTACTGCTTCGAGCTAGACAGGACGACGACAGGGCGAGACGCGGTTCCACGTAGTTCAACCCCGATACCTTTCGTCGGAGCTCTGCACCGTTCCCTCCCTCGACTATCGCGCCCGTTCTCGCTCTCTCGCGAGTTCTTTGATCCATTTTACCGAGTTTGTTCGGTACGGATTATTTACTCTCTTAATTACATTTCGATTCTACCTCTCCTCTCGTCTTCTCAAGTCGTTCATTCGTCGTACGACTGAATGACTGATTGTCAGTTCGGCAGTGCCTGCTTTTAATGCGTTGGCGTGATCGAGCTATGTAAATCCCGCAGTCTACTACATCAGTGTAGGTATATAATAAATAAGTAGATATATAATCTTGTATTCATTGAGAGTTCATAGTAGAGCTTCAAGATTCGTTTGGATTTGACGCTATCCGGATATCCGTTTATTCGGATTATGATTATAAATGCGATGCTTCAAATTTGGGTTATCTGGATATTAGAATTTTCTAAGATACCTGAGTAATACTCGTATTATAGAAGTGTCAGATTTAAATCCTGATTTCGAGTTAAGTCCACTTTATTTGTTTATATTTTATTGATGTTATAATACTGTATAACTGCTGAAAGCGTGTGTAAGACGACCATAATTCTTTATGCGATTTTGAATATTCAATTTTTTGCTTTCTTGTTTTTTAACCCAAGTTTATAAATACAGCTTTTTTCTTTAACAAAATCAAATTAAATTTTGTTAACTTAATTTACTCTTTAATAATTTACTCCTTAATAATTTAATTTAATAATTTTAATAAATAGTTTATATTAAATTTATATGTATAAAATAAATATTCAGTATTTATTATTTAAACAATTATATTTACAATTAAAAGTCATTAAATACATCAACGTTTTCTTTTTTTCCGGATATGCATTAAATTCAGATCCGAATTCAGATTTGTATCTGAATTTATAATAGATGCGGATCTAAATTTACCCGAATAATCCGGTTTTGAGTTTTCGAAATCAAACCGATCTCGGATATCCGAATATCTGGATATCTAAATATTTAGAAGCCTCTAGTTTATAAAATATAACAAGGATAAATGCTTAAAAATTAGCCAAGTAAAGTTTTATGAATATGAAATAATACACTCTTATGTTTTATGGCTGATATCGATATTTTTTAAATAGATAAACACGCAAGTGCACAGATATATTATATTAATTCCGATAAGCGCGTTTCGATATTTCGACAAGATGATGACGTTTTTATATTCCTTCGGCTTCTCTCATCCTTTCTCGGCCCACGACGGCGGAGAATGAGAGCGCCAGGACCTGATTTACATTTCTTTCTCTTGTCGACATAAAAATTCCGCGGCGATAACTTCCTTTGTTCCACCCTCCGTGGTCGCGGGAACGACCGACCCCTGCGGCTCAAGAACTGCGGGGGGTGCCGTCGTAACCTCGTCTAGTTTCTCGTCCATATTACATTTTTCCTTAATTAAAGGCAATACACACCTTTTGGTAGCAGACGCGAATCATCTCTTGTCGTCGGCCGCGATGGAGAGAAACTTGCATTAGTTATCTCTAATGTGCAGATAAGATTATACATTAACTATTAAATATGTAATATAACTGGTGTACAGTATATTAACGGAAAGAACGATTTTGCTGGAAAGTCTAAAAATTTTAATCTGAAAATAATTTTGTTGGAAACTCGAAAATGCTAAACATTGCTGTAAAACGGTTTAATATTCTAGCAATCAATTTAAGTTTCCAATAAAATTATTTAGATGGTCCTATAAGAATTATTTTCAGACCTGTATCCAGCAAAATCGTTCTTTCCGTGTATGCTACATGGAAAAAAAATTCCTGTTGCCATAACATAATAATTGTAATAATTTTCACCCATTAATTTAAAAGGGTTATAGGAGTTAAAATAATTTGGAAGGGACTTATATAGTTAACTGAACTCTCGGCCTCAATGTTGTGACGTGCAACTATATCATATAGGATATACATTATATCTCTCAATCATACTATTGCTGTACAGACTATATTAGAGAGATAACAATAATGCTTCGGTTGAGGCTACCACATAGTCCATATATAAAGATATTCTAACCGAATGTTATTTAACCCAAACACTACTTGTGACAACCGTATTGATGAGCATACCTTAACAGATGTTTGTCATGTAACATCAATATAACTTAAATTCACATGCATTTTTTTCCAAATATAGAGAATATTATTGTAACGTCCACAGCAATTTTTTCCGTGCAATTTTGATACAAAATAAAACCCAATTAATAAAACAAATTAATAAAAATATATGAAAGTATTTTAATATTTTATATTTTAAAATTACTTTTATTATTTCGAGCGTATTTTGAAGATTTATATAGATTATAAAAAAATAAAAAATTTTGATGTAGAGAAACTAATTTTTATTTTAATATTACGTATTTTGAAATTATTTATTGCATTCAATGTGCATCTATATTATATAACAGAAAAACAGAATTAAAATATTTTAAATAAAAATTGTATATTGTTATACAATATAACAGTTGGGTTATTTGATTAATTTTTTATCATAATAATAAGAAAACATATTTCTATTGACTCTGACATTGCTGATATTGATTAAATAATTAATTTTTAATTATCAAATATATTTGAAGACTCTAAAACGTTCACGATCCGTCTGCGTATTACATTCGTGTTAATTAAGATTCAAACGCGGACAAATGATGACAACAATTCGTTGGGCTCGAACATCCTTCTATGCGACATTACGCGAACATAAAGTTCAGGGCCCGGTATAAAACGCCAATCGTCCGAGCAGCTTGATCGCTTTTTAAGTTAGACGATAATTACCATTATATTTTCGCGGAAGTTTTCGCAATCGTACCTTGAGAATTGCGTCGAAAGTGTCCAGAAACGACGATCGAGCGGACCGTAACCGTGCGACGTTTCGCAACTTTATACGTTCCTGATAATCTTCCGGAGAGCTCCCGGACGGTTATTCGCGGTGGTCGTCCGGATTTATGAAATGGCAATAAAATTTATATGACTCAGTGGATCGTTAGGGGTGCGGCTCGCTCGTTCAGATTGATGTCGGTTGCGCCGCGAGTCTGGTCCACTTGCCCGAGGCTACGTTTGTTTCTCCCTGCGATCGTCGTAGAACGGTCCACGCTCATTATTAATCCCTTGGAAATCGCGACAGTCATTTTATAATCACCGTGCAGAATGAAAAAGAACTATGTTTACTATCTGATATTTGAATCAATTCGAAATATTATAGAAGATTAAATGTAGTAGTGCGCATATTGCATATTGAAATTCATTCTTTTTATTTTAATTGTAAAAACTCATAGCGCATAGATTGATTTTTGAGATTTACATTGGACGTGTAAATTTCATATATACATTAGTTTTAATTATGTTTCATTAATTCAATAATTCATTAATTTAATTTAATTGCGTAATCTACTTATTTATTATATTTGTGAGTAGTGTGCGAAGAAAATTGATATATATATTTTAATATGACGCAAAGATCAATGGACAGATATGTGAGTTAAGTAAAATTTTGTAAACCAAGCTACGGTCTTGGCAATTTTGTATGATTGAAGTGATCGAATAAAATTCTATTTATTCTATATTTAAGAGCGTGACGCAGATTAATTGCTTTTAAATTTGTGCATAACTGTAACATCAATTAAATGAAATAAGTCGATTATTTCAAAATTTTTGCATGAGTTTATGTTTTTATGAAATAAAAATATATGTACTTTATTAACTTTAATTAAAGATGCTATCAGATGCTATTAGATAAAATAGGTAGATGATTCCGTCAAATATTCGTTACGTAATGTATTAAGAACAAAGAAAATTTAGCTTTTATAATATATTTTATCAATTAACCTTCAATAAACATGGACGAAAGAGTTCGCGACGTGTCTTCTGCATAATCTTGCTTTTCCACCGTTTGAGCTCGAGCAGCGGGAAGCGAAAAAAAAGGTGCTTCTGATAACTCACTTATGCAGTGAATCACGCGTGTGCTCTGCCGAGCATGATGCCTCGAGGACATGTCTGCTCTACCTGTTGCTCAATTCCCCATCGACGGTAGCAAGTATCGCGCGAAGAATTCGACGGCCTCTTTCTCCTCCTCCGCACTTTCTCCCACCGATCGCGACGCGGAAGAATTCGCAAGCCGCCAAAAGCCGACGGCAATGTGAATTCTCAGAAAGTAAAATAATTTTCGTAGGCGTTAAGTAACTGGCGGCTGGTCGATTTAATTGTAACGTTATACGAGTAGTGACCGCGTTGCGTTTGTTTTGTTGCAGGTGGACGACCGAGTCAGATCACCGGGAACATCACGATGCCTGACCGCTACTACCATGTCGCTCTCCATCTCGCCCTCTAGCCCCGAAGAACCTGTTACGCTGTAAGTAATATATATGTATATATCACGCAAATTTCAGGGAGCCGTCTGCCGCGCGGTGCTTCAGATGTTGTTATCAAGATGGACGGTATCAAACATCTCTACGATGTCTATCTCTGCTAGAATAGCTCCGCTTGCCTCCCGCTTGTAGATAACAAATGAGGATCGAAGAGACGCGCGTCGAAATAATACATTTGTATTATGGACAAAACAAAATTTATCTTGAACATTAAATCAAGGTACGGAACAACGTAATAATGATTTATTACTTCTGTGATATAATAAACTAAATCTCTAAATGCACAATTTTTTTTTTATAATATTAAAATAAAATTGCATAATGTTCGGCACGAAAGTACAGCTTAGAGAAAAATAAAACAGAAAAGGGAATGATGACAAACGATCAAATATATATTTTGCTACGTGCATAATGAATAATATGGCGATTCGCTTCTCTGCATTATTTAAGAAAATTAAAAGTCGCGGTAAATTTAGGGATGAGACTCCGCGCGATCCTCTTGCAGCTTCCTTTCCGCGATCCAAAAAGCCACTCAGGCAAATTAGTCCTGCGATACAGCGACGGTGTTTCTCGTGTGGCGCTACACCGCCCGCTTTCGAGCGTTTCTTCTCTCTTACTGTCGCCGGCTCTTTCCAGCCGCACCGCATAGACGGTAGGGGCCACGCGGAAAGACATACGAGAGGAGGGAGGGAGGGAAAAAGAGAGAGAGAGAGAGAGAGAGAGAGAGAGAGAGAGAGAGAGAGAGATGATATTTATGCCAGTTTTTTATTGCGCTTTAGCTCGAGAGAGCAGAATGGAAACAATATGTCACCCCCGGTAGGGAAAGCAGGGGTGCAGTTGCGAGGATGGGAGAGAAGGAGGCTGTGTGCGGAACTTCTTGTAGGTGGCCCGACCGGCGGTACCTAACGTTAATACTAACGCCTCCGCGCCGTGCTAGCGCCCTCCGACCGACGTCATGATTTTAAATGAACAACCTCTCCCCCCCGTTTCTCCCTTTTAGCCCGAAAACACGGGCGAATGGCGCGGGATCGCTGCCGCGCGCGCGTTTCCGCGATACCGCGCGCGTGTTAAGCGATTTTTGAATTTGCCCGCATTGTGCCCATTATTTCCATCTCGAATTATTCAGCGTAATTGATTGGCGCAGCGTACGATTAAGAGTGAGTGTGTATTTTCCGTGCGGAAAACACTCGCGCGCGTATAAATATTTGTGAGCTCCAGGCAGAGAGCGAGTCAAAATAAATTGTCTCGTTTGCACGGCATAAAGAGATTTTAGCCTCACAGTGATAGTGGAGAAAATAAGCAATCGTGTAAAGGTACCGTATGTGTGTTATCTAAAGTTTGATAATTTCGTTTTTCCGTACGTAGATAATTTGAAAACTTTTTTCGGCGGAAAGATGATTAGATAGCTCAGTTTTCCTCGGGATAAATTTCATTTCGCAACTTACAATTTAAAAATGCATATACCGAAGACGTGCAAGCGCCGGGTAACGGGGCGCAAGAAAATGAACCTGTGCAGCAAGAGAGAGAGAGAGAGAGGAGATTTCGCGTGCACTCTCGTGAGTAAATATAGACCAAACTGTATAAATAAATCTCCGGTAATCTCGCGGCGAGACCGAAATATTCGAGGTTGGACAATTTCCGGCGGTTCTGCTTATCGTTCGGAAGTGCGCGGAAGAGAAAAGGAGGAGAAAAAAAACCCCCGAGAGAGGAGAGAAACGAAAAAAGGGAAAGGAGGGAGGACTCGTTATTCGGGGTCTCAAGAGTCATCGGATAAGTGCATATCGATTTCTCCCTATTGGCGAGGGTCGGGCCGTCGGTAAGATCGAGGCGAATGGGAAAAAAGAAGGCGGTAAAAAGGGCAAAGGCTATAAGTAACGGACCGTCTGGTGGAAAGCGCTCGAGGGCGAACAGTGATTTAGAGAAATTAAAACTTTAATTCATGTTCGGGTTCATGGGGGAGGGGGCGAGTTGTGTCCTCTCTCTCCCCGCCTCCTCTGTCCTCTATCCCTCTCCCTGCTCCCGACCGCTGCTCCACCCTGTGGCATTCTCTGTCCCCGTCGATCGACCGAAATCCCGCTGCTCTCCGCGCGTAAATTGGCAAGCCCAACTAGTGCTCGTTTTGCTTTGCCATTCTCGCCGCTCTTCTGTATTTTCATATGAATATTAATCCCGTGTTACGTAAGCTTACATGCCACGGAGCAATATATTCATTAGGGAATGCGTGTAAATGCGAGATAATTTATTTAAATAATTTACATTGTTCACAATTAGTTATTGAAATAATTCCTTGGCTGAAGTTAAATCATATTCTCTGCTGACATAGTTATGTATTATAAATAACACAATTGGCGGTCCAGAAAATGTAAAAGATTGTCTTGTATAATGCAACGGGAACGTTATTCAGCAAATGATACTTAATAGCTACTTGTTTATCGATTGTGAACCTGTAAAATTGGATAATTTGTAATAGGAGGTCGGGCGAGCAAATGCCTCAGAGTCGGTCATCCGCGTCGTCAGATGGCAATTATATCACTCTGATTTAAGTTGCACATGTATTTTATAACTCAATAACGTCCAATGGGTCCGTATGGCCGATTACACAAGAGGCGAATACAAATTTAATATTGCTGAATAAAGGAGCGCGATGTATACGCCACCGCTTATATAATGTATATTCTTAAAGCATTTTCTCCCCGAACTGATATAAATTATCCATAAGCTCTCTTCTATGGATATTTTTCCGAAAATGTATTGGCGTTCATTCCCCAACTTCGTGTAACATCAACGTAGTTAAAGAAAACCATTGCTATGAATGTAATTTATGAGGATCACGTTTTCGCAAACTTTGTTATTAGTTTCAAGCGGATTATCTTTGATACAATTTTAATTTGAAATCTTCAAATTAATTTTGCTTAATTAAATGTTTAACTCAAATTTCCGAAATGTTATGTATAATTTTTATTATGAGAAAACGCGCGATACTTAACACATTTTCACACTGTCACTTTTTACGGTGTAATATTGTTACTTATAATCGTGAAGAATTCTAAAAAGCAACGCGTACTCGCAGACAAAAGCGTCATGATAAATCTGCATTTCGGAAGACGTCCTTACAAACTTTTATGAGCCATGCAGGATACAGAATATGAGGAAAGGACGTACCCTTTATCTTCCTTTCCCTTAGTCTGCTGTCCCTATCGCGGTTTCTCTCTCTCTCTCTCTCTCTCTCTCTTTCTCTTCGTCCATCCTTCTTCCGTACTCTTCTTCTCCCTCTCCTCGCCACTGCGCATCGCGCTTTGGCTTTTAGGGCAACCTCCGCCTCCAATAAATTCCCATCACCAGCTTCCAGGTACGCCTTCGTCGAGTAAATCATACCGTAAGTGAATCCGAATTGAATGCAATGAGTAAATATGGCTCTCGTGTAATGAAAGGCAACCACGAGTGTCTGGCAGAAGCCACGACAACCGATTTCCAATTCAAGAGAATCTTTTTTTGCCATATTATATTACGTACAACTGCAATTTAAATTTATTCTCGACATCTTACGCGTGCATTTCCTCACACCTTGCGCTCACGGCACTTTCGAGGAAATTCCAGCTCTTTGCGTCTCCATATCGCGACCGTTATTATTTTTCTTTATTGCGCGCGAAGCGAATACGGCCGATTTACGCGTGTTTTCGACGTGGTTTCCGCCCGCATGTATGCGTGAATGCGGAGTCAAGGAACAGCCAGTCGGTGGAAATGCATAAATACATGAGTCGCGGGGCAACGAGCGAAAGAGGGAGACAAGGCTTGGCCCGCATATGTAGCGCGCGACTCGTGCCTCGTAATAACGTGTGGATAGCGGCTCTCTTGTCGTGAAAATATGGTCTTTCAAAAGCCTGTAGTTTCCCCCTCGAAAAACGGGCACGGTTTCGCCCGCCGTCGAAAAAAGGAGCGAGACGACACATGAGAAATGACAATCTTATTCCACAGCTTCCTGTCACTAACTCCGCTCACGCTCGACGATTCCGCGTCTACGGCGCAACTTCCCTTTTGTCATCGCACCGTGATAATTTTTTGTCATATACGCATTGTTATCCTTGGAAATGTATTTTAATAAGATTTATGTTAAAACTTTTGCAAAATTAAAATTTAATTAGATATCTTATTATGCGCATAGTAAAGTATTAAAGAATACGAGTGTCTCCCATTGATAGTCTTTCAGCCGACTGTAACGCAATTGACGGTTGCGAGGGACCATTAAATTTTCGTGAACGTGACTCTCGAGATTTTTCCTAATTCCAATTGCGATCGACTCGATTAAAAGTCCGAAGGAGACCGCCACATGGAGGAGGAGCGGAACGACGAAGCGATGACTGCGTCGCGAGGAGCGCGGAAACTGAATACAAGGGGATGACTCTGCAGGCATTAGAGAGGCGAGATTCGCATTCCCGCATTACTGTCACGCGAGTAATTACGCACCGTCGAAAGCAACGGCGCGGCGGGCGGTGGTGACGGGGGGACGGCGGTGGATGCAAGGGACGAAAGGAGCGGGTGGAGTCGGAAGGGTTGCCTGTCGCTGCGCCACTGGCTCGGCGTCTCTCCCGGCGCGGGCGTTGCGCGATTCGCAGCCAACGGGAGAAACCAGAGCTAATAAAAGCCCACAATTACCTCCGGTTCGAGCCATTTGTCTTGACGGGCGTCTCATGCCCGATATAATTCACCCTGGCAACAACACATTGTTGCCTAATGAGGTGTAAAACATTCCGAGATATCTGGCTGTCTCGGGCTGCGAGGGCGGTTTCCGTAGAGGCGATTCACGATATCGCGATAGTCCTTTCCCCGCCGCGCCTTTGCGCCTCGGTCTGATTCTTCTCCGTTTTCGAGAGTCCTCGTGGGATCTCGGCGAAATTTTCTACCCGCGTAGCGACCTTTCTTTAGGAGTCTCAGTCACGAGAATTAATCGCGAGACAAATTTTTGATAAATCTTAAATTGCATCTGCAAAGAAACCTGAGAATCGATTCGGAATTTTTAGTAAAAATTTTTAATATTTTTTTTAAATAAAATATATCAAACATACGTATTTTATTAACTACACAAATTCAAATTATTTCGATATCAACGAATATACAAAAGTTCGTCACGCGTAATGTAACTTCTTCATTTTCAAGGTTAGATATCTGAGCACTTATTTCAACTTGTAAAAGTTAATAAAATATTGTTATTAAATAATATTTTTGCTTTCGAGAATTGATGTTTATTTAAATCCTTAATGGTTTTACTATAAAGCAATTCATGCGTTCATTGGCGATACTAAAATGATTCTTTATCCTTTACTTCAGTTTTTAATATTTACAACTAAAGAAACGTCTCATGAATTGAAATGTCGTATAAAGTTGAGTTCTACGAACGTGAATTTCGTCGAATAGATAAATTGCAGAAAATCTGGATTGTCAGGTCACCCAGATTAATTTCTGCCATTCGGTTTCGTAAGTTACATCGAGAGATTCACTGATTCGAAGCGCGCTCCGCGTTCCTACGCCTCTTCATCTCGAAAAGTTCACAGGATTCAACACAAATCATACAGTTTGTCGGGCAATGTTTGCTCGTTGCGCTGCGCGTATCCTTCCGAGATTTTTCCGCCGGTATGGCAGGAACGTGCCCCGTCAATTTGATTTCCCGAGCCGAGGGATGTTACTACGTGCCCTTTTCACTCATTCTCACCCCGTCTCCCTCAGCCGTTCCCGCTCTCTCTTTTCTCTTTGTCTTTATTTCGCCGGAGCGGCAGTGATTTGCTGCGATAAAGCCGCATCGACAGGCGACGCACGTGTATCGCGTGTCGAAGGACACGCTCCTTCGCCTCCTTCCTTCCCAACGACGGGCCCTCTCTCGGCCGCCCTCCGCGCACGGCAAAAGGCCGATCGGAGGAGAGTTTATGATATATTTGTAAGCATGTTATCCGATACGCGCGCGCGGCGTGCATGCCTTTCCGTTACAACTGCCTGTCGAAATAAACAGCCGGGGAATCTTTTTTTCATCACGCATACGCGCGCATATTCCGATAATGCTTCGTTAAAAACAGAGAAATTAACGTCTTTTTGTGTGCATATTTCTGCACATTTACTTATAAATATTATGTGTATATGCGCCAGCAGTGACAAATTTTTATGTAAAATTTGTATAAATTCATCTTTTCTACTTGGTATTATTAACTATATTTATAACAAATTTTGAATGTATTATAATTATTATCCATTTTTTGTTATATTACAAGACATAATAATAATAATTGAAAATAGGAAAATTTTTACATTGCTTTCTTAAGAATTATAAAATAAAATATAACTGCTACATTTGTCTTGAACCTTTGATATTTCACTTTGAAATTGTCAGACTTGATACGTCGCGGCAATGCTTGCAATCCGTCTGATTTATTACGCAAATTTAACAATACGGGAAGCCACTCGTGGGGAGAACGATGTTCGAATTCATTGGCGTGCATTGCTATACATACATATAATGTCGCGAAGCGAGCCGCGGCGGGAGGGTCCTCGAGTTTTAAGGGCCGTCATCAGTGCGAGGCTCGAGAAATTGCATCGTAATCCAAGAACGGCGCGAGGCGGACCGCTTTTCGGGGAGGCAATTCCAGCTACCCGTAACAATCTGGCGGCGGCGTCGGCGGAGGCATATTATTATGGCCATAGTCCCGGACAGTTTATTCCAGGTTCGTTTCCAGATTTACTGCCCTCCCCCGTTTTTGCAGTAAGAACTCGTGACTCGCCGGCCTTAAAATCGAGCTGCCCTGAATTGCACGAGATATTGAATCGCTCGTGCGAACTTTCCATTCACATTTTAGAAAATTTAAAAGTACTACTTATAATATACGGTAGCAATATAAACCAATGATGTAATATTGATATAATATTAATGTAATATGATAATATACGATGGCAATAACAGTGATGCATCTAAACCTTACATTAAATATGTGTTAAATGTATGTATTTCTCTCTCTCTCTCTCTCTCTCTCTCTTTCTCTACATATTACAAATGTTTCATTATATATTTGTTTTTATATTTTGTTACTTTTTTCATTTAAATCTCAGAATTATATGTAATAAGCATTTTGTTAGTACCTTTTCTTCATCCTTTTATTTACAGCAATTAATTGAATTGTTAAAAAAGCGATATATAAATATTTCTTTTTTATCCATTGCATTTTTGTATATTTTATCTTATATATAATTTATTACAGAATAAAAGTAGTAATTGTGTCTCGTACTATGATTACGAATTATGAGAAAGAAAACTCTCAAACATTTGTTGCCAAGAGTAGACAAGATAATTCTTTCAATTTAAATTTATTTGAATTTCACGCTACCTGAAAAATGCATCAACATATTGTTTATATATAGATTGATTATTGCGAAGAATATTACCTCGTTGAATGGTAAGCCCTGATAAATAAGGAGATCCAGATTCGAGTTCTGGCTGAGGTATTTTTTTTCACAATAAATTCTTTACAAGTTTTTTTGGAGGGGAGGGGAATTCTTATGAACGCTTGTTAGCATCAAAAATGTTAAGTTGCTCGTTAATTTAATTCGTTACAGTGGATTTCAGCTTCATGTAAGAACTGTGTTTTAAAACCGTCAAAATTACGGCCGCGCACAGTGTGTGGAGCTGGATATTGTAACAATATAAAATCATTATACACACCAGTATTCTTGTCGGCTCGCATTAGGCTTTACTTCGTTATGTATTTCTGATTTATTCTTGAAACCTAATTTCTTTCAATTTAAATTTATTAGAAAAGATAATATTTTTGCGACAAGTTACTAGATACATGGTAAATTCATCAATTTGGATCTCCAAACCAACCCGAATAAACGTTGTCCCGCGTATAAGAAGCGCGTATACACATACTGGTACTTGTCACTATGACATTATCGATCCGATGGCACGGGTCGGACGTCGGTTGGTCCGAGCACAGTCGCTTCTTACCAGCCCCCTCGCTCCCTTTATCCCTTTCCCCGTACACCCGTCTTTGCCGCCCCCTTTGCAACCCTTTAAGGTCGCCTTTCCAGCGGATATCAGCATTAAACCCCTGGGAGACGTGATGTCCTTTTCAATTTCTCCGCCGCTTGTGGGGATGAGCCGAGAATGCGAAGCTTCGAACGGCTCCGAAGTTCGCAAACTCCATCATACTTTCGCTTACGTTTTCGCATATGATGGAAAAAGGTGACGCCAGCTTTTTGATGCGAGCTGCGCGATATAGTAATTGTCCATCCGGGTGCCTGATTCGAAAATTATCCGGATTACATCACGCGAGGGCGTACATCTATTATCTAGCTAAGAGCTTCTTCCAAGAGGACTAAACTCGAAAAGACGAAATTTTATAAACAGGCGCAAGAGAGAACGTTCTCTCTTTCTCTCTCTCTCTCTCGCAATGGCGCAGTCGCCAGCTTTCGTAACTGCGAAAATTTGCGGCCTCCCACCGCCAACGGGCTCGCTATAAATCAGTTGAAATTTGTTATGCGCGGCACGCAGATGGTTTTGTTATATGAAAATATGTGCCGCGCGGGGATGGTGTGTAAGTATCCCTCGGTAAAACACGTCCCTTATATCCCGCGCGTACCCTCGGCCCCGGTCGCCTCGCCCCGCTTCTTACGCCCTCCCGCCTCCCGCCCCCCTCCCTCCCTCCCCCTCAGACAGGCCCGAGGCGTCATGCTGTTCTGCGCTCTCTTTAATTACACCCCGAAACCGGGACGCGTGACGTATTGCCGTGTGGCGAAAGGGACAAAAAAGCGACCTCTCGACTTGAAGCTAAAATCGCCGATCTGCAGCTCGGTCGTTAATCAACGCCTCGATCGGCGATACTTAATGCTTCCAGAATACATTTCGTGCGCGTAAGAATTACCGAGGAATTTTAGCCGCGCAATCTTGATTTTCATGCCTTTCTTCAGGTGATCTACAATAAATTTTTATAATATCTGTATCTCTCGTAAAACAAAATTTTGAACCTCATGCGTTTACGAATCAATAATTTAAAGGGCAATCTTAAATATCTTATCAAAAGGTTTGTTTACGACGACTCGAATATCTTGAATTTCCTCTTGGAAGGTTGTGCTTGAAATTTGTTGAATGCTGAAATTTTTGGAGGATGAAGACGTGAAGGATTTATTGGAAGAAAGTGAGGTCCAGCGACGTAGGGGCCACTTAAAGCATTGGCTCGATCGAGCGCTAAATATTTGATTCAAGTCGGACTGGAATTGGTTTAAGACGTCAGCTGGTAAGTGAGGGTATGCTCATGGGACGAACGGAAAAAAATAGGAAGGAAGGAGGAGAAAGCTCGACGAATGGACGGACAGTTAGTAGCTAGACGACAACGGGGGTATTCCCTCGAGCTGAACGGCAAAATGATGTCCAACCAAACAGCTCAGCTGTCCCGGTCACAGCATTCTTCTCTTGCTACATCAACGATCTGAACTCGCTTTAAAATCTTCTCTGTCTCGCTTACTCTCGATCCCTTCTTTCGCCGCGCTGTAGAAAGCGAATATAATCTCCAGAAGTAGAGCGATCCAGAAATAAAGTCAAGTTTCGATGCCATTAGCTTCGGACGAGAGAAGACGCAATTTAAGAGAGACACTACTTGCGTCGTTAACATTGTATAACGTGCGCCCAGACTATCACCATTCAATGTATCGCGGGGACATAGTAGATCAGCGATGGTGGTTAAGATATTGACTTTTAAATGAACTTAAATATATATAGTCATTTCTTGTCAATATTTCAACGTATTTGGACGTAATTTGGCCGCGGTTATGTTACTTTCTTCGAGTAATTTCTTGTAACAATTAATAAGTCTGCACTTATTGCCGTTTTCATGCGCGAGTCGTTAGCGGCAGCGAATGAGGGAGGCACGAAGGTCGAAATCGCAAAATTCATGCGAATCCACGTGGTGCCAAGTGGGGTGCATTAGCCAAGTTCCCCATTATCCACGCGTGAGAGACCCCTAAATTATCCGGCGCTCGCCTAGCGCCGATCTCGCCCACCCTCGAACGTTGGCGAGAAAAAGACGTATGACTATGCCTTTTCTCGAGAACACCCCCGCCCGACAGGCTCCGGGGTGAAGTTACCAACGCGTGATTTTCGTAATTGCAAAGAAACTCGCTGCGTATCAATGTATTTACAAGGAGAATGTTTAGATTGTCGTAATTTTTGTCGAATCTTGTTTGTTGGCCACGATTTTTCTTCGCAATTTCTCTTTCAATTACATAATTAACCTGATAAGACTGATACTGAAAGATGCTACAATATTTTCTGACTAAGCGCCAGTATCTCGAGGGTAGTTGATTTAATTCATTACGTCTTCGATATAACCGCCAAAAGATTGTTACCTAATTGGGGTTTAAGAATATCAGGATTGTCGAATGACATTGAAAATAGAGAGAAAATCAAAGAGAAAAGAAGCAGAAGCAGATAGAGAGCAAGAAAGAGAGATAGAGAAGAAGAGATTTGTATATAAGTATCTGTATGTATAGAATGAGCAAGATAGAGAAGAGTGAGAGAATAAGACAACGACAGAAGGCAGCGAGAAATAGAGAAGGAAGGAGGAGAGTTAGAGGGGAGGGAGAGAGAGAGAGAGAGAGAGAGAGAGAGAGAGAGAGAGAGAGAGAGAGAGAGAGAGAGAGAGAGAAGACGAGAGACAGAATCCGAAGAACCGCCAGGAAGATAGAGAGTTTGGGCTATCTCTCGGAGCACAGTTCCAAGGAGCTTCCTTTAGACTTTAGTGACGTGACGTCGCCTAATACCCTAATCCTTGCAATGGAGGCACCATCGTCCGTCTCGCGTCGTCGTGTTCTGTTTAACCATCTTCTTATGACCGCGCTACGGTCAGAAATTGTTAATTAATTGACGAGTATACATATATTTCTAAATTACTCGCATCTATTTCAAGATTAATAAATCTAAGGTTTAATAAATCTTGCTCAACATATTGAACGACTATACGAACTTATACGAACTACTTAGAAATTCAGCATTAAAAACTATGCCCAACGTACGTGATAATAACAATCAATATTATACATTAATATCCTTAAACATTCACATTACATTTGTTATTAAAATTTTTTTTTACAAGTTTTTTGTTTAACTTGTAAATAAAATTAAATTTTTGCGACAAAAAATATAATGTTATAATTTTATCTTTAATGTAACTTAATTTATAAACTAGTTTTCATAATATGACGACATAGTAGCGATTTTCATGTTTCCAAACAGAGAAATTTTGTATTATTTGATGTAACTACACACGTATAACATTCATGTCACTATAATGTGCAAAAATTAAAGCATATTTGATATCCCGGGATATATTAAAGACGCTCGTAATAACCTCCAACGGAGACTTCGACGGTATCGACGATGTTTTCTTTTAGCGAGAATTTAAGCCACATCTGCCAGGCTGTCGCCCGTACTAGGACTATGCTTTCTAATTATTCCCCACAAACCATAAGGGATGACATGTAATTGGTGGGTGGACCGGGACGCATCGATCCCCAACTCGAAGGGATTCCAGCTCTTTCTTGCGTCGCGCCCCCCCTCCCCCTTGCCCGGTCCGTTCTTTATCCAGTTCCACTATCGAGGGCCAGTTTCAAGAGAGCATTGGTCCGCAAAGAAAAGTGATAATGTCTTAAGCCGCCGGTGCGATTTAACTTCCGATTTTGGACGGGAGGGCACTCCCGCCGTCCCTCCTACCGCGGTCCATAGCAAGAGTTCGTCGCTCTAAACTCCCGGCTACGTGGTCTGAGGAGGGTTTAAGGTTTAAGGGAAGCTCTCTCATTCCTTGGGATCCTAGGGAGCTCCGCTAAGCGCTGACGTTGATCCCGCTCTTCTTCTGCCTCCGCCACCTCCAGGAGCTTGGGTTTATCTAATTCCAGTTGTAGGTTCCTCCTATCGCTGTAAACCTTATGAGCGTACCAAAGGGCGAACGTTGTGCAGTTAAAGGCCTAAAGTCTTACAAGTCATCAGAAAGATGGGTAATTTGCTAGTTCGAAATAATTTGTAATTGTGTTAAGATATTTTGCTGAGATATTTTCTTAACCATCAAATTCAGGCTGGATTTAGTTACAACAAGATAAGCAATATTATAATAATGTATAGTGTCAGTTATATAATTTATAGTTTGAGAATTTTTACTGTCAAACAAGTAACTAATTAAACTGTAAATGTTTTATTTTCGAGACGTGAGAGTCTGGTAAGAAACTTATTGCGCTAATATATTCGTAATTATGTACACTGTATTTCACAACATTGAATTCGTAATAACTTTCGAAGTCCGCTCAAGTACCGTTTTGCACTTATTGCTTATCAGAAATTTTATGAAGAGAAAAATACAAATCCGCTACAAGCGAAGTTACGTCTGTTCAAACCGGCGGAGATTTCACTTTTCCTTTGAAAATTTAGCTACGCAAAGAACTCGCGAGTTGTGAGGGGAGCAGATCCGCGAGGTCGCTGGCCGGGACCAATGTTGCTTGGATTCCTAAGGCGGCAAAGAAAACCAGGTAGCACATACATACAGTGGCGCGTCAGCCCGAGGGATGAGAGCAGAGGGGTAGTAATATATAATACATATATAACATATATATACATATATATATATATCTTTATATACGTATATATATGTACGTGTACATGTAGACGCGAATGGATATAAGCGGGAGAGGTGTACGAAGCACGTACCTCAACACACTGGGAAAGAGAGAGAATCCTAGGTGTGCACCCAGGAACCCCCTCAGTATCCCCTTCTACGATAACCGAGGCGGGGGTTGAGGTGAGCAAGGGGGATGTGCAGAAGGGCTGGGAATCGTGCTCCAGCCGAGCTCAAGGGGGTGGACAGTGCGCAGAACCCGCCCCCACCTTTCGCGACGAAGCAGAAGCCGTCGACTGCCCGCGCAAGTCTTCATCCCCTCCGCGGACGACGGAAGATCGCCACCCCCGAACGAACTTAAACATAGCACAGTAGCTCGCGAGCACCCCGTCTGAAAGGGCCCATCGCGTACACGAGAGTCGGAGCTTGTGTTATCTATATAAACGTGTATATATGTATGTATACACATGTATACATATGTATATATAGTTATATATCTATATCGGCGGTTTGTTCGAGCGCGCGTGTTCTCGTTGTGTGCGTGCGCGCGTGCGTGTCACGCAGTGCTTGTCTAAATATTTCGAGTCCGCCGCAAGAGCGAAGCAAGATAGAGTGTGCCCCGCTAGAAAAAGATAAATAGCACAAAAAAAGAGCCGAGCAATCGTTTCACCAGGACGAAAAAGAAAAATAAAGGAGGAAGGGAGAAGTATCAGAGACGCATCTCAGCTGCGCATAGAATGATTCTTCAAACTCGTGGCCACGCACTCGAAAATCTTCGGCGGATGTCAGGTGAACTCTCTTGAGAGAGACAGTCCCTTAGACTTTGAACGCGCTGTTAAGTAGAATGGCAAAGAGAGAAAGAAAAGTGATCTGTGGCAGGTGCTGAGGATCCTTCCCTTAACGAAAGAGCGGTGCGGATCCTGAGCGAGATGGATCTTTCTCGTTAGATCGCGCCGGCCTCGAAATCGAAAAAAAAACGATTTTGCACTCGTTTACCAAACGTGCACCCTTGCGTCCGCATGGCAGAGCAGATGATTTGCTGATCCTCTGGAATTTTTGTGTTCCAGGGTGGAACTGACCAGCGTGCCGGGCGGACAGAATGCGATGGCTCATCTCAAAAAGCGGAAGCTGGAAGCAGAGTCGGTCACGCAGAATCCTAAACAGACGCAGCACCCGTCGCAACAACAGTCGCAGCAGCAATTGTTGATCGGCAAGAAGGGCCTGCAGACGGGCGCGCCGCAAGAGATGGAGATGGCCGATGCCGCGACGAAGCGGAGGAGGAAAAGCGTTCGCGACGATGACGTGCGAAAGGCGATCGACGTCGTCGATCCTAACAAAAACATACCGCTGCCGCAGAAGAAGCGCGCGTTTACATCAGGTAACTCGGGTAGCCCTGCGAGGAAGTCGAGTAAACACAGCGAAGAACCCGAGGACGACGAGACTCTCATAAGGGAAACGGAAGCCGCCTTGAAGAGTCTGTCGGGCAGCTGGCCGGGACCCAGAGGATCCCTGTATCAAAGGGGCACTTCGGACGAGGATAGATACGAGTCCAACTTCGAGAATCTCTTCGAGGAGAAGAAAGAGAATCCTAAATTGTCGCCCTCATCGATATCAACGTCTTCGAGTACGAGCAACGACACCGGCTGCTCGTTGAAGGACGTAATAACTCTTCGCGGGCAGCAGGATCGATCGGGTAGGATGCAACAGCAGAATAAGCAGCATGATGCGAAGCAGCAGCTGCACCCGATGAAGATTAAGAAGGACCTGGACAGTTTGCTGAAGATAGAGAACGAATGCGCGAACATTCAGTCGCAAGTCAACAACGTTAATCAGAACGAGCCGCCGAAAATTCGACCGATCTCCGTGCGCTCGTTGTCGAGCAAAGAGAGGAACGAGAGGAACGTGGTGGTGGGCGCGCATGTTGACTCTCAGGGTAGGCAATCGGACAAATATTCCAGATACGATCCGCCGGATTTCAACGAGTTAGTCGATGATTCGTCCAACGAACTAGAAATTGATATGTCGGATCCGGCCGCTGACAAGGACGAGGGCGATCGGGACCGGTCGAACGACCGGGAACGGGATCGGACGTGCAAAAACGGTCAGTCGCCCCAAAACATTAGTAGGCAGCAGCAGCAGCAGCATCAGCAGCTTTACGCGAATTATCAAAGACAATATAACGATACCAACATGAAAGCCACGTCAACGGGGACCGCGTCGTCCTCATCGCCGCCAGCGAGCTCACCGTTCTCGGCAACGTCCGCCTTCAGGCCGCCTAATACGGACCATTCGAAAGCATCGTGCCGCGGCTCCTCGTCGGTTCCAGTGGCCTCTTCGACAATTCCACCGATCGGTCCGTATCCAGCTGCCGCTACATTCGTGGGATATCCGACGCCCGGGCCGACGATGCCGACGCCGCAGCCTGTATCCGGCATCTCGTCCACGTCCGAGGACAAGTCCACGGTATCATTGTTGCAACTGAAGTCTTCGAAGGAGGAGAGTCATCACGTGACAACCCACGACGTAGCCAACAATTCTGTGTCTCCTAGCAAGAGTCCCACCAGCGGTCCATCCTCCGTCACGAGTCCCGACTCTTCGAAACAGTACACGATCCTTCAGCCCGCGGGGGTGGGCTCCAGAGCGGCTAGTGCGATTCAGGATATCGCGCGGGAAGGAGTGGTGAGTGTCGCCGCCGTGAGCAGCTGCACCGCCGCGAACAACGGTAGTGCGGGGGGCAGCAACGTCAACGCCGCGAATGCGAACGGCAACGGGGTGGTCGGCAATAAAACTACCAACGGGAACAACGGCGCTAATGACAGCGGCAATGCTGCGAATCCTGCCGGGAATCCTAATGCAAACAGCATCGCCAGCATAACCATTACGACCGTGTCGACTACCACCACTACGTCTAGCCCGACAGTCGCTGCTGATGTGCCTTCGGCGAACGGCCAGCAGGACAATGTCATGAAAATGCCAGAGAGACCCGGCACCTTCGATAGTGGCAGGCCGGGAATGTCTATGTCTCCGTCCAGTCTCGGCAGAGGTGAGGATTTCTTGTCTGTCGCGTTATGAAACGGTATATTCCTAAATTGATATTAATGAAACTAATAATGTTCTTCGGTCGGTTCATCATGATGGAATTACTTGCAGGCATTCTTTCGAATTATAAATCCAAAAAGATAAAAGAAAGTTTTGAATTATAAAATAAAAAATAAAATAAAAAATAAAATAAAGACAAGAACAATATATAAAGAAAAAAGATATACATATACTTTATATAAACTAATACTATTACTGATGCGATTACTTTTCAAAAGTATAACATTATGCTCTAGAAAATATTAGTGTTTAGATTGATATTAATATCTAATAAATATCCGATTATTTCGTGATTGTGATTTTAATATAAACAATTAAAGTTTGTTAAATTATAGAAGATCTCGCTACGACGATATTTTTCCTTGCATTCTAATTTATATATATATTGATGTGCCAGTGAGCCCGTGAAGAAAATGTATAGATTACACAGGAGGGAAATAAATATAAATAACGAAGAGTCAAGATTAAGATGTACTGCGCTTTAAAAAGATTTCAAAAGATTAATAGCGTTTTTAAATTTTCGCGGAGTACAAATGCTCGCATAAAAAAATTGGAACTCCTTTAAATTATAGCTGGAGATAGTAATCGTAACTCATGGTAGGGTTACCGCTCGTGTGTTATACGTTACGAGAGGGGACAAAAGGCATTTTCGACTCTCTTGGTTACCCTGTTCCTCTCCCTTTCTCTCTTTCTCTCCGTCTTTCTCTCTCGCACTCTCTATCTTGCTCTCTATGAAGTTAGGGGAGTTAGGGCAGCACAGAAAATCAATAATTACGAAGCGAGGGGTGATGACTCAAATGCTGAAATCAAGGTCTCTTCGAGCAAAATTATTCTCTGTGTCCTGTGATACAGCCATTCCACACTTGTTCTCATGGTTACCCCTCCATCCGTTTCTTTATTATCCGAAAACGTTTTGGATCTGAAGAAATATATTTTAAATTAGCAGTACTAGAAAATATTTCACAAAATAATAGTGCTTCAATCGCCTTAGATGCCTTCAATAGTCGGTAAATGTTCGATGAAATTGATTTGATCCGGTGATTAAACGCGACAAGTGTAACAGTACAGGAGAGAAGGGCATGCGTGCATGAGCCGCGCGATATCTTTCTTCCGAGGAGACTCAAAGAGTCAAACCTCCGCCGCGTCACACTGTGTAGATTCGCCATGGTGTGACAGGTGGAGGCTCGAGTGCATTCCAGGGTCTTAGGGCAGCGAAGACACGACGTGTCTAGTCGGGGAAATTTGGGGTTGATACCACGTCATACGTATAAGCCGCAGCTGTCAGCGGCTGGAAACGTGACTAGCATCCCAGCCAGCTCCAAGCCACCTTATTACCACCCTGCGCCTGGCTGCCTGTCCTCATTATCCCCTTAACGTTTTCTCCGGCCGGTGGCTGCGGAGGATGATCGCTTTCAAGAATTCAATCTCTCGCGTTTGATTTCGTGTTTCTGTCGCGCGCGAGAAATTAATCGGACAAACAGCCGCGATATAATTTTTACGAAATAGAAAATGCAAGTAATCTTTAGAGTCTCCGACCGTGTTTACACAGGCATATGGGTAACTAAAATAGTTTGCCTGTTGTGAAATCCCAAGATAAAACTGCGCGACATGATAAATGGGCTCGATTAAGCGCGCACTTATCAGCGTGACGGCGATACAATCGTACCGGAGTCGGTCAAGTTGGGAGGCTTTATAATCGAAAATCTATCTCCCTTTCTCTCTTTTTCGCTCTACGTTCCCCTCTTTCTCTCTCTTTCTCTCTCAGCTGCCGAGAGTTGCTCTTGATCTCTTCGATTTAGCGTGACGATCGCGTGCGCAGTGTTCTTTTTTTTTTTATTCACCGCACGCTCACATCCAGGGCGCGCGTATAAGGGCGTGTTGACACGCCATAAAACCGCTATCGGGAAATCCGTCGGCCGCAAAAACCACCCTTTCCGCGTCGAGAAAGATCGGTCGCGCGCGCGCGCGACGGGGTCGAGTCGGCTAATAAAAAAATAAACTGCCCTGTAACTCAATTTTACGCTACCTTTGCGACCGCACGCATAAAAAGGACCTTTACTCGCGCGCGAGGGTACTCTACCCTCCCTTTAAGGGACGCCGCGCGCGCCTCCGTGTGTAAATACCTACTTTGTGATTGTTCCTCGCGCTCTCTGCTCTCTTTTTTTAGAATCCTCCCGATCTTTTCCTTATCCCACCGTGTGTCCGGCGTTACGATTCAGCGCGGGGAAGCGCCGGAGGGCTGTTACACGCATCAGGTATCCCGTACGGATCGCGCAGTTTTATATCGGCTACACCGGAAAGATTTCTATATAAAAACCACTTGCAATATATCTCGTGCGACTAGATTTACTATAGTATACTGAACTGTCGTCGCTACAGGCTCGTACCCGCGCGCGCTGCGATATAGGTATTTACTTTCGCCGTTTAATTGACGTTCATTTCAAAACGCGTTGCGCTATTCTGTCAAGAACTCAATGTCATGCCAAGATAACGTTAGGAGCAAGAGACAGCAGCATCGCATAGTCGCGTGCACCAATGGTATCCCGCATTCGCAAGGACACCTCACGACACGCGACTCGCCGATTCTTTTTGCTCTTTTGAGAACATGCAGCGGTTGTACCATGCAATTAACTACGTAAATGATGAGATATATGTTTAAATATTAGAAATTAATGCAGATGTATACAGAGCATTGAATACTGTTAAAGCTGTTCATGCATTGTGCCAATAAAATATACTTTAATCATGTTAATTATATCCTTTTGCATCTCTTTTTGTCTGGCAAAAGTAATAATTAATCGTCGACTAAAGTACTGAAAATTGAAGTAAATTTTAAGTAAATAACGCAGAACTAAATCCAATTTATAATTTGAAGTACGAAATGCAGGCATTATTATCAACACTGCACTTCCCTTCTGGGAACTCGCGTGAATATTCATCCCCGTTACACGTGAATTGCGACTGATTAACGACTTTTGACGGCGAATTAATAATTAGCGCGACCCGGCGCGAGTGCACAATTCTCCCCGATTATCTTGACGACGATTTTTCGCGGGCGCAGCGTACGAAAGTCTCGGCGCGTGTCGCGCGAAGCTGGTCGAATAAAACAATCCCGGTGTTTATATACACGTCTCACCCCTTCCGCGGGACCCTCACGTGAAATGGCTACAAAATAACACAATTACAACGCGACCACGGGGCTCACCCTCGGTGACCGGCGCTCGTCCTCGTTCTCACCCCTTGTGATCCCGCTTTTTTTTCTCTCTTTTTCTCTTCCCTCCGATTCTCGCGTTGCTCCATTACAGCGCCGTTGCAGGGAGGAAGAAACTAAAAGAGAGGGATCTGCGATAGAGGAAAGAGGAGAATAAGATCTAAGGGGAGACAAAAAGAGAGATAGTGATGGCGAGAAAGAGCGAGAGAAGGTATACGAGAAAGGTAGGAATGAAGGCAGGTCGGACCGACTCGTTACAAGTCTATTCAGACATCCGGAAAGAACAGCGCGTGCCGGTATTCATTTTGTTGACCGGAACCATTATCTGCCCCTTCGCTCGTTTTTTCTCTCTCGTTCTCTCTCTCTCTCTCTCTCTCTCTCTCTTTCTCACTTTTTCCTTTCAACCCCGGGTTTAGCCACCGACGTGGCCGCTTTAAAACCTTACGGCTAATTTATTAATCCTACCAGGGCAACCGCTCGCCCTCGGTGTGTTATCCGGGGTAAACCTTTTTTTACCCGGCACTAATTAAAAACCAGGAAGCCTCAGCGATCCTTCCGCGAAATAAAAATAGCAGCGATTTCCTCCATCGCGAATTTAGATTCGTGACGTGTTAGTTTGATAGCGCTACGCTTTTGTATATTTCACTACACTGGATCTATTTTTATTCGAGAGAGAAAGAGACCATCGAGCATTCATTAATTTTAATCTCCGGCGAACTCTGATTTCGAAACAAAATTAATCCGCGGAGTTTCTTCCCGAGGAATTACGCGGGGGCTTCGGAACAATCCCGACGGCGCAGCGTGTGCCGTCGTTCAACTTCGAAACTCGGGGAACGCGTCGTGGTCCGCAAATAAAGCATGCCGCTAATGACGTCACGTATCGTAATCCAATTTATGGGGAGGTGGGCGGACGGGTGCCGGTCCGCCTTAAGAAAAAGGCGAACACCTAAGTAGGGATCGACTTTTCTTTCTCCATCCATCCCGCCCCGTCGGGGGCTTCTCGCTCTCCCTGAAACGCGAAATGACGACCTGATGAAGTTTCTCGGCGTCACGGCACTCGATTGGCCGGCCCCGGCGTAGTTGGCTAAGGGATCAGGCCCGAGCGGAGGATTAGTACACGACAAAGTTTATAAAAGTGCGCTCACTTCAGGCGAACCCCCCCTCCCCCTCCGTCAACTAACCTAAAGCTGGCCTCCCCTTAAGAGGCCGCCCTTTCCCGAAACCGCCTAACACGCGCGATAAACTTATTTACGTTTCGTCGCGGCCAATATACCTGTGATAACGTCTAGTATACAAATGATCTGGCATAAAACGAGATTTCACTCGTTTCGACTTTAAAAATTATTGATAAAAAAAATTTGAGTTGAGATCTGAAAATCTATATGTCGACAATCGTAAATTGATATATTCATTCCTTTTTACTGCATGTTTAATTGTGTAATTATTATTATTATATTATATGACTTATTACATTATAATCTTTATCAATAAAATTGATATAGAATTATAATATTTTAATATAGAATTATCAATAAAAAAGTTTAAGTTGAGATCTAAAAATCTATATTGACAATCATAAATTGTTACATTCACATTCCTTCTTGCTGCATATTCAATTGTGTAATTATTATTACATTATACGTATAATTATAGGCTTTTTTTATTGGTCTGACGTAATATAGTTATAAAAAAATTAAAGATATAATACTTGTAGAGCGGCTTATAAAAGCTATACAAAAATAATGCGGCCTAATGGTTACGAGCAAATCGTTATTAAACGGACGTCTCTTATGAAAGCTCGAAGCTATAGCATGTGAATGAAATGTAGTACCTGATATAGCTTTCAGCCGATCGCTCGTCTAAGGATTGGGTAGGAACCTTTAGTTACATTTATCGTTCGCGATTGAAATAAAGAGAACCTTGCCGAAGGGTCTCATATTAACCGATTGGTACTTCTCGGCTACCTGCAGTGCACTAGAAACCCGTAATTGTCTGGTCACGCGAGGTCGCCCCGGGAATACGAACGCGATCATACGTGACGTGCGCTATACCCACCATTAAGTTGGAACTAGCGCACGACAGATGGTACAATTGGTCGTTTGGGCATGCCCGTCTGGCACCGCTCATACACTTTTTCGTGTCGCAAGAACGGCGGAGGACTTGAAAAAAGTTTCGAAAAAATTTAGAAATTACACCGACGCGAATTATCAGCTAATGCAAATCTCTCTAATGGCAAGGATTATATATGTCTTTAAATTAGTCCTGACGAGAAGCAGCGTGTCGTGTGCATGTCTGCGACAACTCCCTCAGAAATGGCGATATTCGAAATTAGCGAGCGAAAAATCTACAGACTATTATTACGGAGAGTGAAGCTTTCCTCACACTCGGTCGAATAATACTGGCGAATATAACGAATGATACGGAAAATAATGCATATAGATAGAAGGAACGAAATATCACGACGGCGAAACTTTTCCCCGATCGGACTGCAAGTTTCGTTCTGTCGTGCGGGGATGGAGGTATCTATCTGTTCTTTGTTTCGCGGACAGTTGTAGGCCGGCCACATACCCCGTGCTAATCCCGAAGGCTTAGTCGCGGGACAGAGAAATCCCAGAGGCTATTCACAAATGCGTAACTCGTGCGACGAGATCCAGGCTGACCACACGCGAGGCCATTTCCACCCTTCTGCTGTGCCGTCCTTTCAACTTTCACTTGGGGCCTCTCGCCACAGAATTGGGGGAAACCTATCCTGAAAAATGCTACTAAATAGCATGCATGTCCGACGAATTTGTACAAAAATTTTTTGGAACCTCTTTTCGAAATATATCTCTGAAGATTGTTATAGACAGAGAGATTAAAAGCACAATACATTTATTATAAATTCGGTGTTACGAAATGCGAAAAATCTTACACAAGCGATATTTGTATTTTAAATATATAATATATTTAAAACATGTATTTATTTTTCATTAAACATTTATTTATTTTACAATCAATATTCGTAAAAATTAAAACGTAATTGGATTCGTATAAAAATAGGAAAATTTTTTAAATTTATAAGCTCGTTTTTTAAAACATTTTTTTCATATTACGCATATTAAATTTCGACAAGCCTATTTCTTTTGATATTTATTTTAAGAATTATATTGCTCAGAATTGATTTATTGTCAGTATTATTTCTGCGTGTTGCCTTTACAAAAGAATTATCTAATTCACTTTAATGCTAATAATTTTGAACAAGAGGCGAAATTCTTACAAATAAGATTTTAATATGAAACAGACACATGTCTCTCACCATACTTTGCTCGCGGAGTCTTTCGCCTTGGCTGTTCAACGTTCTCTGTGAAGGATAACGTGATATATTGGCAAACGGGGAGTAAGCTATATTCTGTTCGATGTGCAGAATGAAACTACGCGACGATGTCGAACACGTCGGCTGTCATCCATTCAATAGTTAATTTCCATTCAACTGCTCACGCCGCTGGCAGTACCGTGCAAGCATACCGAAACATCATATTATTTTTCATACACTTTCCAATGTTCGCGCATTTTTTTATCACATACCTTCAAGATTACAACAGTTAATCCAGTATTTGTTATCTGTGCCGTTAATTATAAATTATTTTAATTTACAAAACAATATTGTACGTTTACACGATATAATATTCTTGCTATTCAGAAAAGACAGAAAAGACGTTTCATATAAATGCAGTAAATGGCGTAAAGGTCGTCAACGAAAACGAAAGACTCGATAAAGTCTCCGCGTTACGGTAATGCCTCTGTTTAAAATATGGGACTTGTACACGCATTCAGGCGAACGGGGGAAAGTGGATTGCGTGGCGTCAATTGGCCGCAAGTGCAAGATTATGAAACCAAATGCAATAACAACGCATTAATGCGTATTAAGCCGACGCCGTATTCCGGTCGACACGTTCCTGCCGCGGAACAACACTCGTCGACAGTGTAAATATCCAATTTATTCCAGAATTACAGGCCGCTTGTGTTGGGATCATCAATTTCGATGCAGAAATAACGCGTTGCAGAGACAGCGTAATGCCCGCGCGCTCAATGTCATTGTAGTGCATAGTTAATATCGGAATGCCATGAGCTGAGATACGTTTCCCCTATTAAGTTCTCAGCTTTTTAACATTTGACTTAGATATTTATCGCAAGAACTGCGATTTGCGCGAATTAGCGATCGCTTAATTGCTATATAATAATATTACTATAATAACGACTTAGCTCAAAAATTGTCATTTTTAATTACGGAAACAGAAAGAAAAAAAGAACATACTTTTAAAAAACATATACTTTCATTCCTCTACAATTAATTATTACACTAAAATTGCATTTTAAAATTAATATTACAAAAATTTAATTATAACTAAAATTAAAAAATTAAAAACATTAAAATTCATTTTCTTTGTTTTTTGAATTGTTTCAATGTTGCAGTATAGATGAGCGATATATTGTGCCCAAATACAATTTTATTCTTTTTTTGCGTGGGATGTGTTTAGAAATCTTGACCGTATAAACTGTAATAAAACGATAAATAAATTGTGCGACTTTACTTTCCTTTAAGGAAACTATATCTGACTATGAGTAGTGCACATTGCATACTCGTGCGTTAAAAATTTAATTAGTTCAAGCCTAGATCGAAGCGAGCCTTTAAAGCTATCCGTCTAAGCTTAACCGCTAAGCCCGACTAAAAACTAGTGTACGTCGTATATCTCATGAATATCTGAAATGGCACTTAATAGACTAACATCGGGCCTCTGCGTGGCGGTTTGATTTGTTACAGAGGGCAACAAGTGCCCGACCCCAGGCTGCACGGGGCAGGGTCACGTGACCGGACTCTACTCTCACCACCGCAGGTAAGCAATTATCGGTAATTAACCTGCGCTTCGCACTCAGCCACGGCCGATTACACACCTACGCGGTTTTACGTGGAGAATCGAGCGGGGCGTTATACAGAAACAGACATCAATAAGCCAATTCGCAATCTGCATAGCGAATCTCTGTGCTACGCACTGTGAAACAATACAATACATATGCGCACATCGACCGCTAAAAAGAAAAGAAAAAAAAAATAAAGAATGAAAGAAATTTTTCTCGACTTTAATATGTACTGCGCAGTATCTCTTGAGAGAAAAGCCTGAAACCTTAAATCCCATTCATTTTGAACATTATTTAACGATTTCTGTTCTTACAGTCTTTCTGGATGTCCACAGAAGGATAAATTAACTCCAGAGAGTAAGTACTCTATTAAACTAATTACTCCTTATTGTAGCTATATAGTGCATCTTCTTTTTGCGAGAGTGTCTTTTTCTCTTAAAGAAGCGAGGAAGTAAAGGGTGAACCATTGTGGATTATTTAAAAGAAATTTCACGATTAAATCAACTTTATCGATGTAAATAAATAACGTAATTTCAATAAAATTCGAGACTTTTCAAATATAATCATATCCTAATAAACACCTACATCTTTCAAATATCGTGTTTTTTTAATGATGTTTGCTTTTGGGCTTGAAATTGAAATGTTCTGTCTCTAATTTGATTCGCTTTCCCTCCGAAAACCATTTTTGATCAGCCTCGGTCATCCACAAAAGGGCCATTGTTCTCCGGTGGCTTCCTCGCCTCATTAAACGCAACAAAAAATGTATCTTCGATACACGAAGTCAAATTAGAAAGGAGAAAATGGATATTTTTCAGCGAGATGAGCGCGGTGCACGCGTCGCGTATATGCGTGTGTGCGTGTATTATCTGTCTGTATTGTATTCTTTGCGCTTTTCGTTTGCGGGGTAGAGAGCTTTATTTATTGCGTTACTTTTCTGTTATTTTTTTGTTTTGTTTTGTTTTGACCGTTCTGTTCGTAGTTCATTATATAGTAGAGAAATTATCACCACACTCTCGGAACTTGGTTGATACTGGTCGTGCCTATGAACCTCTGGAGAACTCGAGACACGGGCGGTGGGCGCGACGGGCCCGGCGTATGCGCACACGTCGGACACTTTGACACACACGGAGGACACGCTTGTGCGATTGAGTATAATTTACGCAAAGAATCGTAATAGAACGATCCAGCCTCCCATCGATGCGACGGATTTCCGCAACGACGGATTCCGCCTCCTCTCTCCCCTTAACGAAAAAAAAATCGTGAATCGTCGCGCACGGCGTAGCCGCGTGCAGCGCAACTTGTGCGTGCAATTGCATAATTTTTATTTCTTTTTATGACAAGCTCCTCGACTTCTTCGCCGAGAAGAACGCAGGATCCTCTAAGGTACCTCGAAGCTCGAGCGTTTACGTTCGCTCGCTCGCTCGCATCCACGGGCAAATCGTCGTTCTCATCGACATAGCGGCACACTACCTCACACAGATTGCAAGTTGTTGTGTTATAATTTTCTATCGATTAATTGATTGTCTTTACTTGTGTTTCTCTCTACCCGCTCGGTATACTTGATTGTACTGTTATACACATTAATTTGCGTTCCACACACGTGGTGTGACGCCGTGTATCGTCTTTCGTCCATTTTTCCGACCGTTTTTACCATTTTTTCGTTCCCTCCCTTTTACAATCGTGTAGATTTCTCCTTCTATCTCTCTTATTCGGATTTATTTGGCAAAAAAAACGACATACCCGTCGCGTTCATCAGGACTGATTTTCCGTCTCTCTCTCCCTTTCTCGTTCCTTCTCGATGTCCGACGCGGATAATTATACTCAATGCATAAAGACATGCTCGCCTTAACGACACCTCACCACCTCACACCTGCTGCCGCGTGCGTGTGCGCCGCGTCTCTATATCTTTCTCTCTGTCTCTCTCTAATTGTGTGTACGTAACGCGCCAAGAACGTGTGTCTGTAACCACGCCACGTGTCTCTGGGTTCTCGCAGTTCTGGCGATGCATGAGACCATATTGAAATGCCCGACGCCTGGTTGCAACGGCCGCGGTCATGTCAGCTCCAATCGGAACACACATAGGAGCCTGTCCGGATGTCCCATCGCCGCGGCCAATAAGCAGGCCGCACGCGAGGCACGACAAAAGGCTCAAGGTAAGGTGGTACATGTGCGGAGCTCCTCGTCGTGCGTGCCCGCAATAACGCCGCACACGAAAATCCTGTCGCTGTCGCCACGCGACGAGATTAACTCTCAAATGCTGGGAACAAGATAAGAGGCTTGTAATCTTGTGCGTAAAACATGTATCTCGCGTTTCCTCTCGCAATCCGTCGCGCTCCCGTGCGTGTCTTGATTGTTCTCACTGCGGTAAAAATTGCGAGGATAAACCGTTTTTCACACGGATTTATACGACTCGTTTATTTGCAAAAATGTAGAGAATTACTATGTATTGCATATGCGCAGTTGATTACTAAAGTTTCGTTTTAAATTTTGAAATAATTTTATATTTGCTTCTCCTCTCTTAAATTACAATAGATTGTATTTCATTTTTATATAGATTTTAATTTGATTTGAAAGTTTGTGATACAATGATTCTATTAAAGATATAGCGATTTTAAATGATTTCTCACTTTAGAGTAAATTCTATACAATCCTTATATAAATTCAATTATCAAAATATTTTACAAATATTAGATGTATATATAAATAAAAAATTGATAATCTTTAGATTATATTCAAAGATTATATAATATATTATATATGCTATGTATATCACAGAGTAAAAATGCATTTAGTTTTTTAAACTGGGCCAGTGTAAATATCTTACAGCAGCTGCATGCTATTTAAAATAGTACTAGCGAGCGTAACAATGTTTTTTAGTAAGAAAGTAATAAAAAAAATTAGAAATATCTTATGGTATTTATATATATGAATTATGGTATTTTTATACATAAATTTGTCATGGTATTTTTAATTTCACAAAGTTCTCTATCTCATGCAATTTATTACATCTTTATATAAAATTCACTAAATACGCAATCTCTCGTGTTAGTGCCCGGAATACCACCAGAGTACATCAGCACGAGTTTGTTACCTCCATCAATGGACACGAAGAGTTATTCGCAGTACGGCTCCGCAACGCAAGACACGAAACCTGTACTGAGCAGCCTGACCTACGACTATTATTCGACGAAAAACGCCGGAATCAACGTGAAGCCTCCGAAAACGCCGGAGGACAACAGCACGTCGCGTCCCGCGAAAGTGCCCAAGACGGAGAACATGACTCTTAGCAGCAGTTGCTGCAACACATTATCCATGAGGAATCAAAACACGGGCGAGTTGCTGGTCCCGAAGACGGAGGACGCCGCGTCCTGCCGAGTGAATTCGCCCCCGCCGCCGCCGCCTCCGGCGGTACGACAAACGTACGATTCCTATATGAGCCAAGATTCAAATTCCTCATCCATGTCGTCCATGGACGCGATGGGCTCGAGGCCGTCCATAGGCGCGACGATCCATCATCCCGGCCAGCATCCGACGCATCACGTGCTACCGATGCAGCCGGTCGCCTATCCGATGCCGATGGTGGAGGACACCAGGATGAGCCATCAAATGTCCCAGAGGTCTCCTTACGAGCCCACCGCCATGATGGCCGCGGCAGCAGCCGCGGCGGCCGCTGCGACCACCACGGAAGAGCTCTACCATCACAGATCAGCCGAACATGCGAGAGCGTACATGCATCCTGGTGCTAGCAATATTGCGCGACCGGTGGTGACGTATTCCAATGACATAGCCGGCAGAGGCTACGAGAACGCGGTGGTCAGCGCGGCCAATCATCGACCCTACGATCCCGGTACCACCGCGACGTACGAGAGATACGACACGCAGTCTTGCGCACCTATCCCGTCTCAGCAGCAGCAGCAGCAACAGCAGCAGCAGCAGCAGCAGCAGCAGCAACAACAACAGCAGCAGCAGCAACAGCAACAGCAACTTCATTCGAGAGCAAATATGTACTATCTGGGACAAACCGGTATGACGCCGGAGGAGCAGGAGCGAGTTTACCATCAAGAAGCTGCGGCAGCCGCGCAACAGCATCAGATGGCGATGGCCGCCGCCACGGCAGCCGGGATGATAAAGACCGAAGATGGTAATTTGCACGAGATCGTCTCTACGAGCGTCCAAGACTCGTTTGTAACTGAACGTCCCATCTCCATGAATGTTGCAGTGAAATGCGTTACGGTCGCGCAAATGCAGCAGATGCAGAAACCCGGTGGACCGCCTACCTCACCCGGCGGATCGGTGATGGATTTGTCTACCTCCAGTGTTACGTCCACCAGTCCGCAGGTTAGTTTATACTTTATAGAAATAATACAATATGTACGAAATCGTGACATCATGTTCATTATCATGACGTGATTTACAGGCACCACCCTACGGTTCGAACAGTCTCAGTCCACAGTATGGAGGAGGACAGACGGTGGGAAGTAGTCCTCAGGCTGCAGCGAGTCCCCATTTGACGGCTAGTCCTCAAGTTCCTAGTCCCCAGGGTCAGACTCTCGATCTTAGCGTCAACAGACTCCATAGGTACCTATTAACTTTCATATTTATAACAAATAGTGAGAATAAGACTTTGAAATCTCAGTTTTGGGAAAATCGTTTTCTAGCTCGCTGGCATTAAAAAATTGAAAGATTATTTTAGTGGAGAATTTATTCTATCTGCTCTAAATTCTCCACTATACTAGACAGAAAATAACAGACACTTGCAAGAGAAGACCATTATAGTACTTAGACAAATAGTCAATAGACAAAAAAAAGATACATATCTGTCTCTACTGCAGCGGTGCACCCAGTCCGCAGTATTCCACCGGCCATGGGGAAGCCGTCGCGGTCCCGGTGGGTCCGGGTTTCCCAGCCCCACGGCCGATCGAGGAGCAGACGGAGCCCGTTGATTTCTCAACGGCGAACGAGCCAGTCAATTTCAGCGGGGGTCCGGGAATCAGGCCTGTACCCGGGTTTCCGCCGCCTGGAGTGCACGTCACGGCGTATAGTCGCGAGAGCACACCCGACAGCGGGGGTTCCCACTACATGGACGCCTACCGAGACCCCACCGGTGAGTTATCATCGTTTATCGCGTAACTCCGCGGACAATCTATGATCCGCATTCCGAAGGTACTTTACGATTCTTTCTCTCTTTATGATCACATTCAATAATATGGTCACGATTTTTACTTTCTTTGTTCATACAATGGTTTTACAAAGTTATGATTTATTGTAAGATTATAAAATTTATTAGCTTGTAAAACTTAACTGTAAAAAATATCTTCTATAAATAATTGACTGAAATAGTTAAACTTATTACGCCGTTTTTTTCCAAACTAATACTATTCGACATAGAAGCTTCTCTTTACATAATATCTATCTCGATACCAAGAAGTATTATGCACTTAAAACTTGCAACAATTATGTTTTCTCTAATAATTAATTAAATGATTCCGTTTACTCATGCAACATCGTTGAATCGTAATTCGCTGTGAAAATTTGGCGACGGAGAATCGTTTGCACGATAATGTCGGATGAAGATGAGATAGTGCAAAAAAACAAACAAACATACGTGGAGACGGGCGCGACAGGGTGTCCTTAACACTATAAATTTTAGCTGGCATATATATGCGCGACAGGAGGAGATACACGCGAAGCGTTAATGTGTCCTTACACGGGCGTCGTGTAACGTCAGGTGATAGCGGGGGGGCGGGCGACGCGGAGGAGGCGCGTGGACGAGGGATTCGGAAGAGAACAAAGAGCCCGACGCCCCCGGGGGTCGGCAAGGGTGGCGAGGGACGTAGATAGGGATGGGGGACGATACGCGGTTACAACCGTCGAATAAAAATTCACCAGAACAGTACATGACTGCCATAATAGGCACCTATGGCCGAACTCTCATTTTCCTCGGTCTCTCTGTACCTTGGCATTCCAAACCCGCGGCCGATTCTCCCCCTTCTCATCCCGTCCTTTTTCTTCTTTCTCTTTCTCTCTCTTTCTCTCTCAGTCTCTCTCTCTGATCGTTCCCCTCGTTTTCTCCGTTTCCATCTCTCTCTTTCTCTTTCCCTCCGTCCTTCGGCCTGAATGTGCACCGTGCGCACCCTTCCCGTCGAACCACCCCCCTGTGACGGTACACGGCCATTGTTAATTATCAATATTTCGCGTACACGTAGCGCCGGCAAAAGTCCGGCGCGGCCGATATTGTGCGGACTCTGACGCTGGGGAGTAGTTATTGAAATTGAAACATTCGAGCACACACAGCGCGCCGTGTTCCCCGGCCTCGACGCACACAGGGCACGGCCGTGTTCACGCGACGTCGCGCGCGCGCGCACAGTCGGCCTTCCGTCCGTCGGCTATTTGCATTGCGTGCTCTCTCGACAAAATGAATTCTTGCCAGTAAATAAACGTGTAGATTTTACAACAGTTAATCAAGCAGCGGGCTGCTCCTGTAGTGCGCCTGTGTTCGCGCTATTTCCGCGTCTCCCGTTCGAGCGCAATTACATATGGCACACGCATACGCACGTATTTAGACGTAATGTCCTAGAAATCGTGTACGCTTTCTCTGTATCATGAAGGTCGAATTAAAGATCATACTAATTCGCTTGGTATCAACGTCTTAGTACGTCAATTGTGAATTATTTGTATCTATAGAGAATTAATGGATTTTCTAACAAAGTAAACGTTGAGAACAGAAGTGAATAGAAGGAGGTAACAAAATCTTTTCCCTGAATGCATTTCAAGTTGTCAATAATTCATTATAAATTTATCTTAATATTTAATTATCAAAGTATTCAATATCGCAATTGAAATGTGTGTTATTAAGATCTTTTTATTGAATATAATATTTCATTGAATAATATTGCATTTTGCAAGTAAGACGCTTCCCCTTTCGCGTTATATTTCTACCGGCATATTTTTACTTTTAGGAAACTATCGATACGATTGTTACTTTCTTGATTCATACAATCTCTCGTATGTCAGGTTACGGACCCATGAGTCCTCATCCAGGATACGGGATGACCGGCGTTCAACCCGAATATCCCGGAAACACGTACACCCCTTACCCAACTGCAGGTTACAACTGCGGTGGAACTTACCCGGGTGGCCCGGTGACTTCCGGTTATCAGATTCCAGCGGGTTACACTCCGGCACCGTGCTACAGCATGCCACCCCCGCAGCACACGGTTGGTCCCCTCGATAAACCATCCGGCAAGGACGACAGGTAGGATATCTCTTTTATCCCTTTTGACTGGAATATCGCGAGCAATCCGGTTCACAGTAAACTTTTATTTTTGTACTGTAAATGTATGAATCTATTCTCGTCGGTGAAATAGAATCGATTTATTTTAAATATTTGAGAGAATAAAACGTTTTATTCAAAAATACTTCAATACTACTTGATACGTTTCGAAGAATACAGTATTAATCTGTCGTAAAACCGGCTGATATTCTCACCGCGTATTTGGCACATTTGTATTTTTTTAAATTACAAATTTAATTCTTTCACTGTGTTCAACATATATTATTTTAATGGAACTTAAGACCCAGATAGTCATTTGTGACGCTGGATACGCGATGAGAAACCAAATCGTTATTTAGCGTGAGGTAGCATTATTATAGAATACGTCCACACGTCGTGCAGGCGAGCATCGCGAGTGTTTTTCGCCTTGGTACTTACTTGCCTTGCGGAAAGAATCGCACGAATCCTTCACGCGATAGATTCGTGGCCGAAGCTCGAAAAGACGTGGAGACGGTGGCGGTGGCGGCGGCAGCGGCGGCTAACATCCGCGGAGGGCGAGAGGAAAAGGGGGCAAAACTCGCGCATACCCACCTCCATTTTGTTAATTAAAGTAATTACTCTTCGTACCGAAAGTGCCAACCTTATTCTAATTGACGTGAAGCTCGGCGGTATGGAGAAGGCGCGGTTGGGCGTATAAGAAGAGAATGAGGATGAGGCTCGAGTGGAAGGCGCGCGTGCGGGGGGCGAAAGGGGTTGTGAGAGAGGGTGCGGGAGGCAAGGCAGGATAAGGTTAAAATGGGTAGGTGGGGTATAATCAGTTGCCACCGCACTGGATTATGGGCCGAGACTCGGCGTCGTCCCATCCCCTCCACCCCTCTACCGTGGGTTAGAAACCCGGAGCACACCTTCTCGGTTACCTCGAGGCGAAGCTGCCTTTCGTCCCCTTTTGTAATTTTACCACGGTCCAAAATTCGATGCATCGCGTTCCTCACGAGTGTCTCCACGATGGACGAAAGTGCGAAAACTACGAATCTATATTCTATCGGAAGTTTCAAATGACAGTATTGACAATACATAATACTTACATTTGTACGAAAATAAATTCGTGAATATATTATTGTGTATTAAAGATAAATATTATATTGTCAATGCAAATATTATATTGTCAATTGCTCTGCAAAAAGTTTTTAAATAACAAAGTTTGAAATAATATAAATATTAAAGAGAAAGAAATAATGAATTGTTAATTTGTAATTGTTAGCAAAATATATATATATATATATTTAAATTTTCTTCTTAAAAATTTTAAAGGTTTAATAATCTTATTTTTAAAATTATAGTCTTAATCTATTCTATTACATTGAATTCTTTGCAATGTTTGTTAAATGTGTAATTAATGATAATAATGAGCATATTTAGTAAATCCTTTTTATTACACAAACTTTGAAATAAAGATTATGTTCAGTGATTTCCTCACGATATTAATCTTATCATGTTTCTCCTCCTTAGTTGCATCTTTATTGAATCGCTATAACGTAGAACACATACGACCAGCTGAAACCTCAGTAAAACCAATCTATATCCGAACTTCAACTTTATTAATAGCAGCAGGCAATATAACTACCTTCGCGTCCTAACTAATATTATTAGTCCTCTCTTGGAAACGTTTTTATTGGTACGAGTATATCTCAATTTGGATCAACCATCTAAATCTATGAAAATGTCAAATACATAAGATCTCGCAATCGAAAACATTTTTTTAAACTCTTATTTATTTGAAAAATTCTCAAAAAAAATCTGTCCACTAAAAATTAAGAATGATTAAATCTTTCGAAAGATCCATTTGATTATTTTTATATTCGCATATTAATGATCTGTGCTATAACATTTGGAATATATAAAAATGTGTAAAAGCGGTATTACAAATATTGTATATGAGTTGCCACATTAAGAAAAACGTTAATATATAAAAAAAAGTTCTTAACGAAAATTGCGACACAGCTCACATAACTCGATGCTACCAACGTCCAAGACGGAGCAGCAGACCAGTGGAAACTGTAAAAACGCGAAGGTAGATAGATAGTCCGACGGCGTACCAGACTTGAATTGCACTCAAGTCGGCATCCGTCGGTTCTCGGTTGCCCGGCAATATCGCGGCCACTCAAGGGCCATCGAGGTTTCCGAGGCTTTCTCATTGCCGACGACGGCTTGCCTACGTAAGCTACGATGAGGTCGGGAGCAAGAGTGAGACGCGCTTCACCCTCCGATTCGCTGGCCGGCGCATATGTTCCTTCGGTCTTCGCTTCTCCGCTTCCTCCTTCGTCTCCTCCCGGCCCTTTCTCCCGGCTTTTCGACGTTTTTTCATATCACGCTATCACGTCGCACATTGCTCTTCCACTCGCGCTTCAGAGAAAAGTTACGAAACGCAATATAACTTTGCGCGCGGCCCTGTAACTATAAACTATATATATATATATATACACTCGCATTCGCGTCCGGGAAAGGCGACTTACGATTGTCGCTTATGTTGGGTGTAGAGTGTATTAAATTACGCTAGACGTAATCCACTCGAGTGCTTTTTGCAAACAAAAGCCATACAATTCTAGTCTAGCTGCACTCTAAATTGGCAGCATCGGGAAAAAAAGAAGGAACGAATTTAGGCGGAAGTACCGTTTTGTGGACCCCCTACACTCGAATAGCGACAATTAGAGAGCTATTGATAATTCCCATAATCAATTTAGCTTAGGGACTCGATTTGACGGTTAATATTATTCGGTGCAGTATGAGTGTGAGGAGGTACTCGTTGAATTTCGCACCTCGGCCCACCCCTCGTGGTCGCGATGGCAAGGAGCTGATACAGTGCCCCACGTCGTCCTGTGATGGCATGGGTCATGTCTCAGGGAACTACGCTACCCACAGAAGGCAAGGCAGCATCGACATTTACACCAAGCCTTTGACGTGAACGCTCGATTATGTATATATCGATATGGCGATGCAGCACGCACGCAAGCACGCTACATACATACATACATACATACATTTAAATTTGCGCTGGTCCTCTTTTTGGTTCCCCAATAAAGCCTTAATAGATATTTTCATTCAAAAAGTGGTAGACGACAATATGTATCCTCAAACACATACATACGTACATACATACAACAAACGACATTATGTAAATTGCGAATTACATTTACATGGATGGTTCTTGCATCGATGCATATTGGTGGTCCGTGGCGTAGTTGCTTCTTAAGTGTGTTGCGATAACATACGTCTAGAAACCCTATTTTCTCCTAGTTATGCGGTTGAGTTGTACATTTGGTCAATATTATGTTGCCACATATATCTATATATGACATACGTGTGAATATTCAGTGGTACTATAGCTACCTTGCATAAGTATACATATCTATATACAATATATATAGTCTTTATTTTTCGTTATATATATATATATCTCTCTCTCTCTCACTCACTCTCTTTCACTCTGTCTTTCCCCTTTTCCTTTTTTCTTTGTTTCATACTCTTTGATCGTACCTATCTACGTTATATTATGCGATACCAAAGGTGTGTAGATGAGCCTCGTAATTGAATGAATTTTTTTTCTTTTTTTCCTCGCTGTTTTTACCCGACCCCTACGAAAAGGGATGGCAAAATCAAAGTTCGGCGTTGCGGAAGTATATCGGCATTGCACAAGACTTTTTACCCGCTTTCGATCGCGAGACTCATTTGCTTCTCGTACGCATTACGTAGTGATTAATTTACCGACTACCCGTCCGTTGAAAAGCCGCTTTCGCCAGCCTCGAGTGGGCAGCTTCGTAGCGAACTGTTGTCGATGACCATGTCATAGCAGAACCGTAACGTATATCAAAGGAAACCCACGTGAAGCGGTGAAGAGTATCGCTTCGCGACACGCACCTCACGTGTGTGCAAAGTCAAATTGGCAATTGGCGAGTTTCATTGGGGTCAGGTGTGAGTGTGCTCCCTGCTCTCCCTCTCAATGTTTCTTAGAGTAAGACCGATCACGAGATCAACGCGACCCACGTAGCGCGATTGATCTTATACGAGCGACACCTCATAAGTGATCCAACTGGAACACGGCGTTGCCATTTGCATGCTACCAAAACACGGATGTCCGTTGTCCGCCCGTGCATCAATCACAATCCGCACGACATTTGAGGGTGTCCCTCGGAAGCGAGTATGACTCGGGCTACGATCGGTCGGCGCGCACGATCGGCGCTCGAGCAAGGGATGCGAGTCTTAGGATCTCCCTTCCCCCTCAATGTCTTCGTTCGAACTGGACGCAAGGCAAGTCGTCCGAAAATACTAAATCATAATCGAAGCCCAGTGCCGATGATGCTGCACTGATCTCGGTGAGCCAACGTCTCTTGCTCTACGATGAATATATTATACCTTTAGATCTTAGCGGCGATTATTAATTAATAGTAATATCTTAAAACTTCGGTGGCGCGTTGTGTCACCTGTCGTCGCGTGCGTAGACGATTTCGATCGTTTCAGCGAACGAGATGTTCGGATACTCATCGAGATCTAATTTTCGCGGTGTTGATCGTATTTTGTAAATCGAACAGTCTTTAGATCATGTGAGTAATCACGACATCGTGGCAACGTCGCGTAAAATGCATGCGATGTGTTGCTGAAGCGATGGTTGGACGTTTCTGAGGTGTGCGTTCGTGTGTGACGGAAGCCATGAAGATTACCGCGCGTTGCAGCAATTTTTTTACTAGACAATTGTGGCGCAAAGACAAATTTTTTCACTCGAAATTTTTCAAGTTTCTTCCTGTGGGTCCCCCCCAGAACGCGCAGCGCGCGGTCTTCATGGCGTTTTCGCAACGCGTCAAAATAGAAGAGAGTCTTGTTTCCTTTTGCAGCCTCTCCGGGTGCCCACGTGCCGACCGCTCGCAAATCCAGGCGCATTCCCAGGAGCTCAAGTGCCCTACGCCGGGATGTGACGGTTCCGGACATGTCACGGGAAATTACTCGTCGCACAGAAGTTTATCCGGTTGTCCACGGGCCAACAAGCCGAAGAGTAAACCTCGAGATGGTCAAGATTCTGAGCCCCTGAGGTCAGTCGGCGCGAATACTATTAATTATGCGCTCTATTACTGATTTTCTGTTCACGCGTTTAACATGGATCGGCAGCGTCCCAGCATTTCCTTTGTTTGTAGAGGGGCGTTAATTGTACAGCACGCGTATGTACATCTTCAACTAATTGCGTTTAATTTTAATGAGCAACATCAATTGGGGCATATTAACGAAGGAATTATCTTATCATCAATTAAATTTTGCGGAAGAATAATTACGCAAGATGTATTCAACGTTTAAGCATAACATAATAGCATTGCAACGTGCTCGTTTTGACAAAATGAAATTCTTTTTGAAAAACTATTACATCTTGCAAAATTTTTCTTTGTTAACTATTCAATTTCCATCCAGTACTGAAAAGTGGCGGATATAATATGATGCAAAAGAGATTCAAAAAGAACGGGAAGGGGAAGGGGAGGGGGCTATCGCGAGTTCGGTAGGATTTGGTTTCACGACGCGATTACATCTTGCAAGTTTCGCAATTTGAGGGTGCGACGGTAATCGCGATCTCAATTTGCGTTTTCGTCGCGTTCGCACGTTGCACGTAGCAGCTAACGCAGGTATCTTCTCGACCGCATTGCACGTACCGCGAGGCTGCCGGATGAGACCCCCGAGAAAGGGGAAATCCCATCCTCCCCGTATAACCGCACTCCTAACTCCCTTTGCCCGAGTCACACCCCGCGCAAAAGCGAAGACGCTGACTAATAACTGGCGGTTTCCGCTCGTTTCACGCTCGCTCTGTGCGGATGGATTATGTGGTGTTGGTGACGGTGGCGTTGGCATTTTGGACTACAGATGTCCAATCCCGGGTTGCGACGGGTCCGGCCATGCCACCGGCAAATTCTTGTCGCATCGCAGGTAAGGCTCGTAGGAACTTTCACGCAACATGGATCTTGCTTTAGGATAATCGTTTTCTTTTCTCTTTTTTTTCTACGTGTATAATTATTCTATGTGTTATCAATTTGCAATAATTAAATGCTTTTAGTAATATTAGCTTCTATCCAGATAAAACTAACCGTTGAAGTTCTGATTGCTTGTAACTTATTAAAAATATTGATATCCCAGCAAACACATTATAACTACAATATTGCAGCAATATCGTAATATTTCTGCAATATAACTGGAATGAGTGAAATGTTACAATGTTGCTGCAACATTGCAGTTATAATCTGTGTTTGCATTCGATTTGCAGTAATCTATTTCGATAATAAATTAGATAATTAATTATATATACATATGCGTAACTTAAGCATAAAATATTTTAAACTATTACATTACTATTTACTTGAAATATTTTAAACTGTTACATTATTATTTACTTGTCAAATGAGGATTGAGTTTTGATGATATGCAATAAATTTTAATGATGTTCGATTATAATTGCCGAGACCGGTAACCATTTTCTATTTACTCGTTCCTATCTTCATGTGTACATTTTCGTTTCCTTATTACAGCGCGTCTGGGTGCCCGATCGCGAACAGGAATAAGATGCGAGTGTTGGAGTCTGGCGGTACAGTCGAGCAGCACAAGGCGGCTGTGGCCGCCGCAACGGCCATGAAGTTCGAAGGTGTCAATTGCCCCACGCCCGGATGCGACGGACTTGGTCACATAAACGGCTCCTTCCACAGCCACAGGTCTCTGTCGGGCTGTCCGATAGCCAGCCACGCCGTGAAGAAACCGAAACCGGAGGACAATATGAGCATGTACAGCAGAGGAATCACCGGTGAGGATCGAGTTGCCTCTGATGTCGCCCCCGGCTGTCAATACTTAACGATCGAAGAATAATATTGTCATAGTTACGCTGTGCGTGAGACCAATCGTTACGAAGAAGAATAACGATCCGAATTTATTGTCCAAAGAATATCCGTAAACAAAAAATTCTCCTCGCGCGCAGCTGTCAAAATTGAGATCGCGAGATGCGTTTTTTTTTTTTTTTTTAATCAAAACGCGCGGTAGAAAGAGAGATAGAAAGAGATAGAGAAAGAAAGAGAGAGGAAATGTTACGAAGTAGATAAGACAGTTTAAGTTCGCTCTCTGTTCTTTTCTATGCTTGCGCATCGCGCTCGTTCGGGATTTACCGTCGATGCAGCTTATTTCTTTTTTTTTCTTTTGTTTTGCTCAGACTTCGTATGTGGAAAAAATTTTCATAATTTGATCGACGAGGACGAGCGTGATGCTAAAACATACGGAATTATGTATCTTCCTTTGTAAACTTGTGCATATCAAACCTTGTACTTGATCCCGTGCTATGCCATACTCTGCTCTTCACGCAATGATGTGCTGTCATACCAATAAGAACAACCTCTCTCCCTGTCCTTCCGTTTTTTCTCTTGACCATCAAAGAGTTCGTTTTTTCTTTTATTTCTCTCCTTAAATATTTCTTTTCCCCGTTTCGACCCCCTCTTTTCTTTTTCTCAGTAATAAATGTTCCACAGGTTTGCGAGCAAATATCGCAACTGAATTAGATACGAAACGGTGAAAGGATGCCACAAATAGCTATATATAAAAGAGAGAGAGAAAAAAAAGAAGAAACAGAAGCAACAGAATCGAATACGATGGCGTTAATTTACTATCTCATTTTTTTTCCTCCCTTTCGATTCGGTCCCGCGCAGGAACCTCTTCCTTCGTTATGTACAAGACAGAAAAAAAATGTAAAATCGAAAAAAAAAAAAACAACCGTATGTCTTAATGATGGAAAATAATATATTCTGATTTATTCTGGGATCAGCTCCTTTCATGTTGAGCTTGGAGCACGGTTACTTTTGAAGGTAAGGGACTGACGTATTCGCCACTTGTTTCCTATGTGTTTTCGATGTTACATTACAGAATCTCCACACACCAGTATTTTTTTACTTTTACGTGACGACGTCCGAGTGTTGGCATACATTTGTGAATATCATGTATATACCTCTTGGCACAGTAAACCAACCAGTAAAGCTTTTCGTTTCTTACTCATTTTCACCGCGCGACGACCAGTGTCACGCCCGCGTTACTCCGACGCCAGCACTCGGTGTCCTCCGTCTTTTTTTTTTCTTCTATCTGGTATGATGGCACCTCACGCTATAATTAACCCCCTCAAAACACCCCGACATTGTCCCGATCATACCATTTCCACGGCACTCCTGTTCAGGTTCGTGCGTTCTCTTACCGAGTCGGAGCACACGCTTGATCGAATGAGCCTCAAAGTGTCTCTCGCTTTTCTGCCGAGATGCGTTTATCACTTTGGCACGAACCGTACGCAGAAGAAACCGTATACCGTTCCGTTATTTTGAGACAAGCTACAATGCAGTGACTTGGGACGAGCGAAGTGAAAGAGAGAAAAAAAAAGGATGTAATGCAGTATCGGAAAATCATTTTATTCAGACCTGCATAATTAATTGCGACGTTTCACACAAAACCGCTTCGCCTAAGTCGCTGCCTGAACCGATCCTTGACGTAAATTTTAAATACATTTTCACCTCTGTCGCGTAAAAGTCCCGTAAATCTCCCTGTTTGGATTTTTCGATCTAACGCTTACCTATCGTGAATGAAAAAAAAAAGAAAAGAAAAAAAAATAAGACATGCCAGAACGCTTGTATTTAAATTCGTACGAACTTCCGTCGAACGTTCGGCAGCTCGAGTCATGACAAGTTTCCAGTAGTTGTATCCCGTAGCATTTGTTATACGTATCACACGTGTTAGGGGACCGCATTTTTTTCGCATTGAGACGAAAGGGCGTACGAATCGCGTCGTGCACGCTTGATTGCGCGTGAAAACCGACTCTCTGGTAAATCGGGAAATATATATACGATATATAATCTCTCTTTCGGCCGTATAACGGGCAGTCGATGAAACTGGACCGTGTCTGTCCTGTCCTCAGGGTTGGAAGCCGGTGGTCCGGCTCACGGGGGTGCGGTAGGCACGGGTCAGGGTAACTCGAGCGGTAGCGGGACCGCCGGTGTCCAGAGCGAGGATCTCTACACACTGGAAGCTGAGATCACCGAGCTCCAGAGAGAGAACGCCCGGGTCGAGTCGCAGGTCTTGCGCTTGCGCTCGGATATCACCGCTATGGAGAATCAGCTCAAGCAGGGAGACAAGGTCAGTATTTGCTCAGTCGGTAGTGTACCGTGCGTCGAATAAATAAATAACAACAATTGTATGTAAAAAAATAGAAATTTGCTAGATTTTTAGATAGATAGATCTTGGTGCTCGTGAGCCAATTTGCATTATCTTTGTCGCGATCGCACCACTGAATTTTATTTTAAAAGCTAAATTCTAATATCACGCTAAGATTGCGTTGTTATTTATTTATTAAATAATCTTTTTTCGTGAGATTATTTTATGGAAAATTTATTATATAAAATAGTAATTATTATATATTCATAATAATTATTATATGTTAAATAATTTTTGTTTTATTAATCATATGCTGGTATTATACAAGTGAACTAACCGGTAGTTGATCAGTCAATTTCGCGTGTTAAAAAAAGAAACATTTGATTTTAAATTTGGCTGGACAGAAAGCATAATTTATTATATATTTAAATAAGCATTTTTATTGCGGTTTAAATTATTTTCCTTATCAATTATGTTTCTTATTGATCTCGCGTGAATGATTGCCGTCGAAATAACGTTTCCGCAGACGTTATCTTGCGCATCAAGATATCTCGATTGACAAGAACATCCTGTCATTTCTTTTTACAGGAAACCTCATCGATATCTCAGCGCAATAATAATCTAACCGAGTACTATCAATCGCTGCGCGACAACATGATTACTCTGCTGGAGCAGGTGCGAATACCGAACGCCCCGGGCGGACCGCAGGAGAAGATAGGCCACGAGAACTTCGACAGTTATCTGACGAAGTTGCAGACTCTGTGCACCGCCGACGGCTACTGCGCCGACGAGAGCAACCGGCCGATTTACGAGACGGTGAAGACCGCTCTGCAGGACTTCACGGTCCTGCCGACACCCATCTGAGACCATCCTTAAAGATCGACGATCGGGTACTGAGCGTCGCTCTCGGGACCCGCGCGACCTGCGAGCGATCCGGCGTATTCGTGACGTACGCGCGGCCCGGGTCGCGCAAGCCGTTCCGCTCTCGCTCCACCTTCGAAGTACGAGTGAACGGAACGGTGCCGCGCGAGAACGGTGCCCAGTTCCCGTAGAAACGTAGACGACGCATTAATATAAATCGACACGAGAGAGGAAGAGAGAAAAAGTAGATAGCTGCACGCACGAGAGAAAGAGAGAGACAGAGGGAACTGCGTCGTCGTGACTGAGCTCCGCGGATCGGCCTATCGACCTGGAAGAAACCCGGCTTCGTGACGCGTGTGACTCATCCGGATGATTGCGGCGAATCCGGCCGGTGCGTCACACGTATATACCTACATACGTACATCGCTCGCGTGAATTTCGGACTGCGTCAACATCTTGGCCGACGTCAACTTCGCGATCACGTGCGATCGTCGCGGGTGACGACGTCGGGTGAAAGTCGCCGCGGCCGGTCGGGCTACGCCGCCGACCGGCTCGTAGGCTGCTTAGAAAAAAAACAAAAAAAAAACGCTATAACGGCATCTAACCGGTATAATGGGCTCGGGGCTCCACACATCGGAGTGTCCGAACTTAAGCTAAACGGACTATATTGTTTACGGGGCGGCGTTGCCCCCGTAAAGCGCGATATATCTTTTGTACATAATGATGTCTGACGTCAACAAGTATCACGATCGACGGCGGCCGCTATCGCCGCGATATATGTACATATACAAAAGCGGAAGAAATTGCGTTTATATTATTCGACAGGTTGATGGTTAAGTCGCTCTAAGTCATGTAAAAACGATTAATTTAGCTGTATATCGGATTCTTGCCATTTTAACGCTGTGTAACTGTTATTGTACCATTTAAGCGAGGTCAACGCGCGACTCATGAGGACTGCTGTGTCCATCAAAAATGACGTTTTTCTGCTGAAAACCCTGGAAAAAGGCTACTTATTAAATCAATTTATCGGCTATTTACCAGCTAGTCACTATTATTATTATTATTTTTATCTCATTATTATTATTATTACAATTATTATTACCAATACTGTAACTGTTACAACCAGCCAGATCGTTTTTAGCGTCTAATTCAATCGTCATTGCTACCATTACTCTTACTACTGTCGATAAAATATAGTCACGAAGTATACCAACATATTTATATAATATTATCGATTCTATAAGAATGAAAAAGTGCGATGCGTTGTCCATAGGCTGTACATAGTCACAGAGATATACAATTATTATAAGGACAAGAATCGCTGGCGATAATGAGCTGTGCGATTTTTCGGTGGGACGACGAAAAAAAGAATGAGAGAGAGAGAGAGAGAGAGAGAGAGAGAGAGAGAAGGAGAAAGAGAAAGAGGAGAGAAAAGAAATGCTCACGAGGTCATGCGTGGCCTCTTCATTAACAGCTATCAATCATAAGTCCGATGTTCTGTCGAATTTATGCTTGTTCGAGACTCAAGTCGATTAAATCTTGATCATTTTATCAAGGACAAGAGGAAGGAAATCGTGCTTCGCGTTCCTTCATGACACGGCACGACCAATTCGGTCGGAGGATAAATATTCGTTCGTATGTGCAATAATTTCAGAATGCCGTCGTCGCATTCTCACTCCCCCCTGTATATTCGCGATCACTTATACGACCGCTTCGCGATCGACACGTGTACATTTGCATCGCGGCGCGGTTATTATTGTTTCGTTGAGCTATATTGCGTTTCCTATTTACGTTATAAAACGTTTGTTTTGCCGCTGGAACGCGTGGAATGCGGGGGAAGCCGCAGGAATTTGTAAATATCGAAAGTCCGCGACTCTATGACAAGTCATACGAAGAGTCGTCGCTTCTCGTTGGAGCTGTATGTGTGTTATTATTACTATAGGACATGCCAGAAATTTCCGTTATCGCTGGTTGACTTTTTACACCCACGCGTGTGAAGTCAATCGATCGACATAGATGCAAGAGATTTTTATCAAACAGTATAACACCTAAAAGCAAAATAAAAACATATAATTTAACTGTAGATCTATTATAAAAAAAAACATAGATATAATTGAAAGAAAAAAATTTGATAACGGGGCGCTTATAGACCATTACATTATCACATGCGTATTCATTACAATCAATATCAATTGAACTGCCAAGAAAAATGCTCTTAATATATCATATGTATTTTAGATGATTTAATATTTAATTTTAACTCTCCTATTTCCTCTCTTCAAATTATTATCACACGCGGACTGATAACGTCAAGATTGTAAAATCATAAGATATGATTATTGTAAAAATAGCAGACATGTCGATCGGATAATCAGTGATTTTGCCGATTATGAAGCCGCATTATGTTAAAATTATATTACGTTCGCTATACAACTATGTGTATCAGATGATGTATATAAAGAGAAGGGAAAAAATTAATTGTTTGTCTGAGATGCTGGTGGATGAGACGGGAGAAGCCGCGTGCGGAAGAAGTGAATATACTTTAACCAACCACCGTGTAGTGAGAGTAATAACAAATTACAGATAGCGATAGTCGACCGACAATTACGAATAATCTCGACGTTATAATTATTCTTGTCACTATCATTGTCATTATGATTACGGTTTTTCATCGTCAATTGTTGTGAAACAGTTTTTCTTTTTTCTTTACTTCGAGTTAGCGCAATTGGCATGAAAAAAAACGGAGACAAGAACGAGTGGAAAAATACAGGTAATCAACAATCAACAGTAACTGCATTTCGATTTTGCAACGGAATCCAACTTCCGTTGCGCCGCAATTAATATACTCTGCGATATTCATTATTAGTATCGTCATTATCATCTACTAGTCTTGAATACTAAATTGTTATTATTGCAATTATTGTCAGTATTATTTTTGTGTTATTATTATTATTATTATTATTATTATATTTATTGCAATCAACTTATTAATCACTATTATATCGTTACGTTTTCGTCACTATTACGATTATGATTGTTGCCGTTAATAAAAATCTACAGGTATATAAGTTTCAATAACATGCTTTAAGTAAGTATAAATGTTACTCCGATTGAATAAAGGGTATTTATCGATGAATACTAATCATTTCTCCTTCCACATCGTACTTGTGTGCGAAATAATAATTCTTTCAATGCTCATTCTTAATATTCGCTTTGATAAGGCAAGATGATTACGCGATAAAAACAGGAAGAGTCAATCTAAAAACGATAATGGCTCTATCAAAACTTTATAAATACATATTTTTACATTGTGTTAAATCCGAGGTAACGTATGCAAGACATATTATTTATCTGTAGATAAATTATACACGATCTTCTGCACGATATGACATTTGGCAGGGAATAATGGTAAAAGTAGGGCACTAGACAGAACAAAAGAAAAAGACTTGTCGTAGAAAAATCTCATATTTTGTATTTGAACTTTCGATATAAAAAAGTCTTATTTTACAAGCATCGCCATTGCGTTCGACAGTGGTTGTTTCGTAATATCTACACGTATATATGTAACAGTATATATCACAATAAAATGGACGTGCGAATGGCTTTCGCATGAGTGTGCTGTGCGCGCGTGTGCGTATTTAAAGAGACAGACACTGAGATGATATGGCAGAAGATCATTCTTCAGTAAATTACGCGCAGCTGGTACGCTCGCTATGCGCGCTAAATGCTCTATTACTGTGATTCCTCTCCGGATCATCGTGGGACGGGATCCTCGGCGTACGCACGAATGGCGCGCGCTTCGCGATCCCGATGGGACAATGTCCCGGAGTGAGAAAATCTGTCGCGAGCATTTCCCATCGCATATACATATATAAAAAGTCACGTGGACTTAATGGTGAAACAGTTTGAGCTGCTTTATTTCAAAAGCGACGTGGGTCAAAATATCGGAGCACAACGAATTTTAAAATATTACATTATTATAACGGCGATAAATCGATGCGATTTACGTATTTTAGCGTGATCCCTTTTCAATTTTTTCCCCACGTCACTTTCCAAATAACGATCGCGATCGTAATGAGATGAATTAAAAATGCAAATATTCTAAAAATAAAAAAAAAACACGTGTTTGCTCCGTCAATTTAATTTAACCTTAAGAGACCACCGTTTCTACAGATCGGCATCAATCAGGGCGCGACTGGAATCGTTAAATTAAATGAACAGCCGACCGCGAGCTGAACGAAACATCTGACTGTCAAAAGTCGTTACTTCATTCTCGCGGTTACAGAACAGCGGCCGAGCCAATAGTGCAATTGATAGAAATCGCGCGGTCGCCTATGACATAATTCATCGCGGATGGATTCTCGTTGAGACGCGATCATCGGATTACATTGGAAATGTAAAACGAGTACGTATATATGTATGGACCCGTACAAAAAATGAAAAAGAGTACGACATGATATAGATTCGTTCGTTTGTGCATCGTGTATCAATACGTCGTTACGTATCACCTCTGTGTATTCATTTTCTCAGATGCGCGCGATCCCACGTGAGATCCATCCGACTTCCGACAAATAAAAAAAAAAGCGAGGCTTGGATCTGCAATATAATTTGGGAGTAGCCGCGAATCTTTAGGCGCGTTAGAATGAACTCGGATGCCTCGAAACGGACTCCGTTTAACGAGTTTTTGTTTCTTTCCGGATCGTGAGGCAGGAGTTGCAGCGACGTAAGTTACAAAGGAAGAGTTAAACGTTCGGAAACGCGCTAAACGATATCGGTGCCAACGCAGTTCGCAGTGTCTAATAGATAATAGTAATAATAATAATAATAATAATCTAAGCAGTCGATATCTAAGACGTCGCGAAGAGATCCTCTTTCGATTCTTGCTCTTGTGTGGAAAAATGCTGAGCGTTCTTTGAATGGTTTAACTTCCTCTCCCTCTCCACATTTTGCGCAGCTATAACGTATAACGTTCACGCATCTCGTAACGACGAGAGCAAACAACGGAATTGTCGTACGATCGTGTTATTCGCGGTCCGCAGACGTGATCGCTCTTCGCAATTGACAACGGTGTGTACGTCGATTCTCCAATCCACGTCGCAGACCTGCGTATTCATTGGTCTCTATTTTCAGCACTTTAATCTCACCTGGAACAAAAAAAATCAAGTTGTTGGAGAGACTATAGGCCTCCTTACATTCTAAATTTAGAAATACTCTGTCGTATTATTCGAATTGACGCTTTAGAGTCCGGAGGTGCATTTATGTCCCCATTATATTATTTTTGAATTCAAATAAATTGAAATGAGCTATTCATCATGTTGAACTCGGATGTATTCATGTCTGTATTAAATTATTTTCTAGTCTGAATAAATTGAAATACGAAACGAGCTATTCACCATGTTGAATTCGGATGTATTTATTTATGTCCGTATTATATTATTTTTGGATTCAAATGGATTCGAATAATCAGAATTCGTCAATTCGGAAATATCGAAATGAATTAATTTTTATCCATTTCAACTTGTTCCCGTTTGCTGGATAATCAATATCTTGATTATAAAATAAAAATAAAAAATAAAACACGAGTTTCTCGTGTTTAAAATAAAGTTAATCAATTTTAATTAATTTGGAAGAAAATATATGCTTTAAATAAAAATACACATATAATAACTATCTCGTCTCTTTTAACTGTGAGATAACATTGGTTATCCAAGGCGAGGATACAGCGCCAAAAGATTTAAGAGTGTCCTTACCTCGCGTAAGGCGGTGGCGGCGTGAGCGTTGGAGAGACGATACTGATGGTCGTCGGGATAACTTGTCCTGAGGATAACGGCGGCGTGCTGCCATTGCTCAACCTGATTAATTGACTAGGATTTAGCTTGATGGCGTCGTCGTAGCTCGGTGGTGCGTCCGTCACCGCCTCGTAATCCGGCGGCTTTTGCCTCGACACGCCAGGCGGTTCCTCGATGGAAATCACGTGGATCGGGTCATCGATCTTTAAAAGGAGGCGATCGGTTGAGTTAGCTTCGGCGTATCGTAGAATTCAATTGCATAACTTTGCGGGATTGTATACAGCTACACTGCTTATTTTCGCGCTTTAACGTTTCTTGTTTAACTCGAAGGATTTCGGTCAGTTATTTAAGGGAGCATATACGTCTAGAGAGGTAAAAAAAAATCGATTTTTTTTTAAATACATATTTTTAAAGTATGATATCTTAAGAATGTTTTTGTAAAATTTTAATCGACGAAAAGTTTCGATCCGACGAAAGGTGAAACAGTTACACGAAATTACAGTCGAGTAGGTTCGAGCGCGCTGAGCGTCGCTCAGATCATGCTTGCGCGTCTAAACATGATCTGTTGCGTTATCATGCGACTGGATCGTAAAGCGATTTTTTGGAAGCATCCACTTCAACAGAGAATTTGCTTTATGGACCTGGAGTAAATGATTCATCATGTAAATAAATTTTTTAATATTTTTGAAGTGTAATCTGAATGTAAAAATTTAAACGCGTTTTTCTCGAAACGTGGTTTTCAAAACGCGTGACCATTATGTCTCGAAAATGGTTTGATTAATTTGCAATTTTACATGCTTTTTCTAGATATTAAAAACTAGTTCTCTACATAGGATTTTTTTAATGATGCTTCGTTTTTTTTGCAGCCAAAAAATGAGTAAGATTTAAAGTGATAAATCGCTATGTTGACTTTGACCAGCTGCCACATTGTTCAAATGCAATATTTTGAAAAACGGCTACGTATAGGGAACTATCTATGTTTTAACTTTGTATAACTCGTTGCATTTTGCTTTCAAATGATTTGTAAGAGTAGCAGTGATCAAACCGCAAAAGCCGTTTTCAAAACACGACTAAAAAAAACTTAAATTTTTAAGCGAAGCCATTTTTTAAATCATTTTTTAATCAAATATATATATTTAAAAAAATATATATGATCTTTTCAATGAAACAAATCCGACTTCTCTATCTTTTTTCGTTTCTCCGTAAAAAAATTTGCAAAGTTAGATCTTGTTTTGACGTGTTTAGGTGATGTATATGCCTCTTTAATTTTAATCGTTTGTTGCTTAATTTTTTTAGGGAGATTCGTTTTACGAATTGCGTTCTGAAATTTCTTTGAGGATTGTTATTTCTAGTATCAATTGCCTTCTTCTAATTTAAGGACATTCGCACGCATGGCAATGTAACTTACATAATACTTTGCAATTTAACTTTGGAAATCTTTTATAGAGTAACTGACATGCGAAAGTTTTGATATAGGTATTGTCGTTATTGCATTTTTTCAGAACATAGTTTCAAAAATTTACAAAAGGAGTACCTAAATTCAAGATTACATAACTCAATTTTACGATTTCAAAAGCAGCTATGCAACTTCGACGTTCGATTCAAATTTCCCAACGATAACGTATGTTTCGCGAGAAAGAATATGTTGCACAGTTAATCATTATGGAAATACATCGTCGCCGGGAGGTCTATTTAAAGAAAGTATCCAGATCGCGACTTGACCGGCCTCGCAGTTCCCGCGATATTCTATACGCGCCGCGTTATAAGGATATTCACCCGGAAGTACACATCGCGCTATATTCGTCGTAGGTCGTCTATAGATATCTTTACGTATACCTAGCTCTCTCGGTATTCTTCGGAAGGCATTGTGGCCGGCTGAATGTAAGTCGCGAAAGGGCGCACGCCGAGAGAGATACATATAGGGTGACGTACGAGACGCGCGAGCGCGCGCGCCGATGACGAGAATAGCCGTGGCTATTTGCGGTGGTAAAAAAAAAGCTTCGCTGGAAAATTGCATAATGAGCCTAAGTGGAAACGGCGAGGTGAACGGCTGTGACCCCCGAGAGCTCTCCCCCTTCTCTCTCTCTCTCTCTCTCTCTCTCTCTCTCTCTCTCTCTCTCTTTTCGCGCCACGAAATTCTTTCCTGCTAAAAACTCACTCGATCATCGCCGATCTGTAGGCGCGAGAACGTGACCTCGAAGATTCGAAGAAACAACATTCCACGCTGTTTATATTTAATCGAATGTATCAGAACGTGAAGATGACGTCCATTGTCTGATGGCACATGTCACCTCGATGTACGTACATCGAGTCACACGATAAGCGGATCGCGAGAGAATAATGTGATATGATATAATCATATACAATATCGAGATCATTGCAGCATCTCTGTCACGTAACAGATCTAACAAACAAAATTAACTTTCGTTGCAAATATTTGTCCAATAATTATCAATTGATTCGCAATTACTTGACTGCGTCAAGTTATCACTAAAAGTTGATAACTTCCGAATTTATGCAAAGAATTATCAAATGCATTTACCCTTACCGAGCGTGGAAAGATTAGAAAATTATGCAGAAATTGCAATATCAATCGCGCCATGAGTCTTTGACGATCAAGCTTATTTTAAAACTTTTTAGTGCATGTCATACGCGCTGACTTCCTTCTTCAGAATCAACGTCACGATAAGTCGCTATCTGAAAGGTTATCAAGCTTCCATGAAAAAAATCAATTGACATGTTGATTTTTTTCGTGGAAGCTTGATTTAAAATAGATTTCTGGAAATCGAGTGACACTCGTGCACTCTCGATTTGGGGGAACACCCTGCAAGACTAGATAGAACATTGCATGATAACGCATGATAAAGCCAAGACAGGCATACACAATTCGATATATCGTACATTTATCAATAATGCAAGCGAGAAGTAAACATGTGGAAGACTTAATTTGAAGTTACGTATAACTGACAGTTGGGAAATAGCTAACGTTCCTGAATTCGTGAATGTTGTGCGCTACGTCATTATCTTCGACATCAAAATTTCAGATTGTCGATTTAAGAATTTCGATCGGATCCGTAAAGTAGATATGTGTACAGTAAATAATACCCAAGGATAAGTAATAATAAATATAGCTATACATGTTTCCGCGGGTGAATATCCTTATAGCGGTAATCGACATTAGAGACTCCGCCACGACCTCCTTTGCTGACGTGCACTATATCTTTTTTGCATATACAATGTAACGAAGCATAAAGAACGGACAGGCAAACATTTGAAAATGGACAGGCCGTTTATTTTACATAGGAGAATATTCGCCGACAATTCCACGAAGAAAAAAAATGCCATACAGATTTAAAATAGCGCTGACCAGAAAGATAAAGGAGAGGGAAGAGAAACGAAATATATTTCATGATAAAAAACTGAGAAAAACGAAGATTTGCGAGTACAAATTAGATAATTATTAGTTATTGTCAGTATTAGATATTAAATATTAATTATTATCAATACATGTCCTAATTAAACTTCATCAGATTATTAGTTATTGTCAATATTAGATAATTAAATATTATTCGTACAGTTCTAATGAAATCTCGTGTTAAATGATTATTAGTTATTGTCAATATTAGATATTAAACATTATTACCGTACTAAATTCTAATGGACTTGACGAAACGGTACTTTCGAATTCTCTCTTTATACGGTATGTTAAAATTGTTCCTAATAACAGTAGATAATGCTGATTAGGCATGCTGATTGCAACATATTGGATAGATAGACCGGCAGCACAGAGAAAGAATATGAATCATTGGAACCAACGGTATTTACAGATATTAACAATAATGCTGATCTCTCGCAAGGAGGATGTATTAACGAGGTTTCGAGGAAAATTAGAGGCATCCGCGGAATCGTTCGCAATATTTCCGTCATTCGAAATCGAAAGGAGGAAATGATAGTAACGTGATGCAATCACTGCTTCGCCGCTGCCGCTCTATGGATGACGTGAGTCTCGCTCACAAGTCTCGCGATCAGAATACGCCTCGGTCGCTTGAAATTTTTACGATGTCCGCAAACATCAGTCCGCAAGGTTGTTTTGCGCCGGCGAGGAAAACGCGCGACGAACGCAGGGCCTGTTTACCGAACATTTTAATGATTTATGAACTTCACGACGTATTATCTGATATGTATGAAAGTGTGTACTCTCTTTATCTTTTTCTCTCCTTTTTTTTCATATCTCACTCGCGCTGGGCTCCGTTCGAGCGGCGGGAAGGTAGGAGGGGGCAGGAAGAGGAGGGGAGCGAAAGAAGTATGAGCTATAGATCGGTGGGTATATTATTAAGCTTCTTCTTATTCTGTCCATCGTCCGCTGGTAATTGCGGCTTACTGCTAGGCTAGGGTATATCTATAGATAATACGCGTTCCTTGTGGTCTATAATAGGGGGTTGACCCGGATCGATCTAAAAACGTTTTAATCTCAGGGGCCTTCAACCGCGCCGCGACCTGCATCTCTTTCGGATCGGGCCTAAAGAGATTATTATATATGTGATAGATGTTTATTATTGTTCCCAACATCGGCGATATTAAAATGTCTGGCGATAATTATTGTTAGTATAATAAATGCGAATTTGTAAAAGTATCGCACTGATGTAAAATATTATTGCATTAAGAATAAAAAAATGAATATAGTTTGTGAAAAAATGACTCTGATAAATAACAATTAATTACAAGAGTAAAAATAAATATCAAAGTTTTAGAGTTGTGAAGATAAATTTTTAATCTAATTTAAATCTTTCTTCGAATAAACTACATTTAAAAATAAAAAGATAATACTTAAATATAATTCATTTAACAATTAATTTATTATTTTAATATGTGGCTCAAGAAGTTAGAAAAGGGATCCAGAATGTTTGAGATGTAATTTAGTGTTGTTAAGTTTTTTGTAATTTTTGCTTAATAAAAATAAAATTTTTGCTATTGTAAAAAGCTTATAATAAAGAAACTGACGTAGTGAAACAGTGCGATACAATTATTTGACTGTACGATATTATTTGACGACTTATTTGGCGTTTATTCAATTCGAGATTACGTCGTGACATTCGCAGAGTATAAAGTGCTAATAATAATTATTATTGCTCGCGTTATGAGAGCACATGCATACGAGACCTCGCGTGGTAGCGATGATTAATGAAGGCAGATTTACAAAAAAAAAAAACGAATGATTAATTATATTGGAAAACCGGTAGATTTACGCTGATATATGAGTCATAGTTCTAATTCCCTCCTTTGACGTGGCTCTCCTCCAAGTTCAATTCGAGGTGAAACAACACGATTCTGTTTGACAGAGGCAAATAAATTCGCCAAGTTGACACAGAGTCCGTGAATTACCTGTGCCGTGATTGGATGGTTCGTGTGTTGCGTGTGCGTGCTCGTCCTAGTTGGCGGTGCGTGCAGCCAGCAGCACATCGCGGCGCAGATGAGGAGGGCTCCGGCGACTATGCAGGCGACGCCGACGTAACGCACCGGCTCAACGTAGTTCTCGGCTAGGCCCAACCAGTTGATGAGAGCCCCGACGCACAGCAGGACCATCCCGTACCGGTATGGACGTTGCGATCTCCGTGACTCCTCCAGAGACATAGCTGGAAAAAAAACATGGAATATGCTCTTCTGAAAAAATTCTACTGGCGCGTAGAATTCTACCGTGTTCGACGGATCGAACATGGAAAAGACTATCTTCGACGAAGAACACTTCGCGTGTTTGAAGTGTTCTTATAACAGATGGATATTTTACGAGATATGGGTGCGCAAATATGTTGACGGTAACATGAAAAACAAAATTTGCGACGTATTGAACAGAATAACCTTCGATTTGGCGCTGTTATAAATAGATCGCGAGACAAACGCACGTCGGTATCAATCATTTGATTTGTAGGCAGTGTGACATTCGTGAATGTAAAGTTGGGGATCGTTTCGCTTGATATGAATGATGTTAGTATAACAGCTGTCATAAATATGACGGCGGTCTACTGCCGTGATATTAAAATTTAATAGCGTATAAGTAATGCTCAATCGAACATACGTTCCAAAATCGTCCGGCAGAATTAGGACGTATAGTTGTCGGTTATTAGCCTACGATATCCGATTAGTAATTTTTCTAATAAGATTCTAACGATAAAGTAAAGCAGAAATTGTCGACGTTTTTTATTTTATCTAAAAACATATCAACAAAATTGACAGTACACGATTAATTGACGAATTATTAAATAAAATAAAGGGCTATGAACCAAAGCAAGTTATTTAATGCTCTAAGTAAAAATACGTTAATTTACACTAATGATAACATACGTTTCGATCCTCATGAGATCATTTTCAATGTTAAAATAAGACATAATAAACGTTACTATTGTAGATTTAAAATAAGACAATTATAGCATTGACCTATAAACAAAAATCGGTAATTTGAATGGTCTAATCAGTAAAAATATATTCTCTAATATAAGTTGTAGATTCAATAAATTATTCAATAAAATTATATTAGAAAGAAATTATTTATACAAAAGAGATTTTCGAGTTCGCACAGTTAATTTAAGTTAATAATGATGGAACGTGTTTCGTAGAATAATGGCAAAAAAATTTCCGTACGCTCTTCTTCCTTGAAAGACGGGTCGCAGTTAGTTTTATTGATGCAAATTGCGATTTTATTAAGACGGCGCATGTCGATAATACTGACGAAAGTAGTTTGTGTCGAGAGCATCTTGACAAAAGACACATGCCACCTTCGAAAGTAGGTTACTCGTAGAAAACTCCATTACTCATCCACCCCCATGTGAACATCAGAAAGGGCGACACAAGCAGTGACGTCAAGAATTAGGCGGGCAATAAATAATGCTCTCATAGTAGAATTAGCAAGCGGGCGCGCCCTGATATGTTTTCATCTTGTAGACATTTACCGTTTTATTACCATCCCCTGACACGTGTACGCAATAAAAGTATTCGCAGTTAATAAAAGAAATAGAAATACGTGGTATAGCTAAAATTTAGTTAGCTTGAAACACATGTCGACAAGTTAAAGTTAAACTCAACACAGCTGAGTTGCTCAACACTGGAAAGTCGAAAGAGAGTTAAACGCTCTCTTTCCATAAATAAAGTATAACCGCTAGCGATAAATTAAAACTGCGTGAACATTGTATTTGGAAAACATCGCAAGACTTTGTCCCAGACGATGATGTATCTTTAAATAATTTCAGGATTTTGATAATCCCGACTGTTATAACGTTAAAAAGAAATTCTTCATATCCGTCGTATCGACTCTTGCAACGTTACGATAGTATACCCAAGTGCGATTGCATAAATGGCAGCCACTAACATATAATTGCACTCGAATCTATTCGCCGAATCAATAAATTATTCAGGAATTTAATTCATCAACTGAACTTATCGTTTCTTACATAATTCATTGGTTCAGTCGGCTATATATATTCTTCGATTATCTACAAAGTAGGCTATATGCAAACGATTATAACGCGTAGATAAGCCGCGTCGACATTAGTACGGGACGATCAATACTCGACACATCCTGCATGCTTCAGCATTAAATCGTTATTGTTATAATTCATACATCCGATAAAAATAATACATCGATGATAATAACATCGTTATTGATGTAATTATCGAAAGCGCTCATTCTGCTTTTACGTCGCGAAAGTAAAATACGGCAGCCTATTTCTGAAGCGACATGCTCTAAAAAACAGCACAATTACCGTGTGTACCATCATAAATATTGCGCCCGTAATTGTTGCCGCAACGACAGAGCTAATTCCACTTTAATACACTTTAATCCATATTAACGTTAATGATATTAATATTAATCGGAAAAATTGTATCTAATAAATAATTTCGATGATAATGCGATAGTGTATAATTCTCAAGCTCGAACGCGCATGCAATATGGCGCTATCTCTTTATCGCGCGACTTATTAAATAACGTGATTCAATGTCACTCCTTGAAGTGAAGAAAAAGTGTTTTGTTCTTTTTTTTTACCGCACCTCAGAATTGCCGGAATAATCGGAACCTTAAGAACCTTAAGAGACACTACGCAAGTTCAATTGATATAACATACTGTAATTAGTTTACCGCTGGACTCGTCCATGGTGCTTTTGGTGGATAATGTCGAGCGTAGGATGGTCAATAATATAGACGTGTTGCCTTTCGACTAGCAAATTTTCCAGACGACTAACATATCGCGTCGCGGGCCGCAGCATATAAAGCGGCACGAATGTAATAGAGAGTGAGGAGATCGTTCAATTCCGAGCGACGCACGATTATACGATCCGTTTCCGAGCGCACGTCACCGAAATCGTAAAGATAAAGGTCTTATTTTTGAAACGTTATCGCGCTGCGCGATCAGCACCCGAGCTCACCTCACCTGAAACACGTGAGAGGGAAGCCGTAAAATCGTCCCACCGCCGTCGCCGATGATATGCGGTGTTCTTCTGCACGCGTATGTTGTATCGACGGAGATATATGCACGCGTCGGCCAGACTCCATATGCGTGCACAAACCAACGCAATAACGCGGCCGCGAAATTAATTCCAATTTACATACATACTCGAGAAGCGACATCCAAGGACGTAACTTGTACTACGAACCTCTTCAAGAGGCTAGAGGCTAGACTATGTTCAATGAAGTGCAGGATATTGGTTAAACACAAGCTCTGTTCTGATGTAGATGTGCCATATTTTGTTTAAGCTCTCTGCCATAAGCCATGGACAGGCATACCATGCACTATAAGAGATTGCGTCACAGTAAAAAGGAGTTCACGATTGGGCAAGCCTGATCGTTGCCTTCGGTTTTGTCACTAAATTGCTGCGCATATGCATCATGCATCTTGTTGACGATTTTTATTTCTTCCAAGTGCGCATCTATTTTTAGTCGTACATAATAACTATATATATGTATATATTATATAGTTATAGTTGCACAATATTGCAAGGCCGTCAAGAAGTTAATGAGCACGAGTAATAAAGCTAAGAACATTGCTGCTGTTAATTCTTAAATTACAAGAAACCGGAGACAAAAGACTTTTGAGGGAATTAAGACACTGTACGTAGAAATTACGAAGGTATGTAAACAGTGCAATGGAATGTTTTTCGAATATTTTCACCTTGATATACCACTGCTCTGCAGTTCAATATTATATACGAAAACTAAAAAAACTAAAAAATTAGGAATAATAAATTATGTACAAATCGTTGGAAAGATATTATTAAAATAGGCATTCGTTGATCATGCAGTTTAATAATAACTGGATTGCAATATTACAATACCAATATGACATACTCGTCGTCATTTAATTCACTGTAAACGTAGAAGCTTCTAAGAACGGATAATGTTACGTGATAGTTTGCGTATCTAATATTCTTAGTATTTATTGAAGACAAAAAAAAGTATATAGTCATATGCATATTTCATTAATATCAAATCTATCACTAATTTATCGATGTTTTACCTCTTTCACTATGTTGTCTTAAGACATTTAATATCTGAATATAATTTTTAGGAGCCTCAATATTTTTCTTGATACAGACAAGAATGAATTGATTTAATTCAAGGATATATGTTTTTATAGTATAGAAATTGACACGCAACAAACAGATCTTCTATCGCCTATCTTACTCACGTATCACTATTTTTATCGTAAACCAGTTGATGAAATTTTTCCTTTGATCAGGAAAAACAATTAATCGAACCATCAATTGCGCAATATTTCAATATCAACATATATTATTATGTTGTAAGGGAAAAAATTTCGCGGAATATCTTAATTTAAATACGTACTCTAACAGTTGTTTTTTTTTTATCAATTACGTCAATTCCACAAGAATTATACAATATTTCATTCATTAATGTAACAAATCCAGTTACGAAGACATCGCTTAAGTACGTTGATATAAATTTAGATAGATCTTATCATTGCCGGTTTTATAAAGTGTTATCTATTCAATCCGAAAGTCCAAAGCTGACGAAACGAAAATTCACTGGCATTGCGGTTGATATTTTATTCTTTTTTTTTTTTATACTTCTTTTCTTGACGTACTGGTCGTGAAAATGGTGACCGCATTGATAAGGACAAAAGTGGATAGCAAGTAACATTATCGTGGTAATGACTGGTAATCGTCCGTAAATTTGCGGTGGCATAGGTACGTTGCGTAAAATTATTGTCTCGATAATTGAGTGTTTGGTCATGAGAAATATTACAACGCATCGAATGAAACGAATAGAACCGAATAGATGAAAAATTACACGTTAATTTATAATGAAACATTTCAACGAAAAATCTTTATTTTTAAATGCTTGTTATTACTATAAGTTTTAACCGAGCATGAATAATTCTTTTGGGTTTTTATTGTAAGGCAGTCCGTCATTTAAACTATTTCAATGAAATTTCAAGAATGTTAATATTATGTATGTTAATAAGGATGTGAATATTCAGCAAATATTTCTTCCGTACAACGTTGATGTGATGACATATGTGTGATAATAATATTTGAGGTAAATGAAATCGAATTTCCTTTCGTGTATTAATAAACGTGCGGTATAACTGTGTGTTATCTGTCATCTGACTCACAAATAATATTGTATATCATTAAAAGAATTAATAGCATTTTGCTGCTGCATTAGGTATAAATAATTCATCTTTTCTTTGCTACTTGTTCATTTGACTGAATACTTCTATTCTTAAATTGGTCGCATAAAAGAAAGAAAATATTTACATCTAAAGTACATACATATGCGACATCTCACGTATCTCGCAAATTCAACAACATTTACGTACAACATTTATAGCAACGTAAAATGGGTGTGATAAATCCATGAGATTGCGCATGCATATTTAATTATTTATAGCGTGTAATCGTTTTGTATAAAATTATAATAATAAAACTATGATAATAAAACTAATACCTTCTATTACTATCTATTTAATAATAAAAACATTTACATTTATGCTCCCATTTTACTCGATTATTTATTGTTTATTCGAGCATTCTAATTCTATGAGGCTACAACAAATGTAAAATGAGGTAGTAGTGCAAGAGAAAAAAATAATAAATATGATGGGAACAGAGAATAATATGAAGATTCGGACTTAATAGATGAATAGACTCAAGATGATTAAATTCGGATTAATTAATAAGACGTGAGTAAGAGCTAAGAAACGTTAATATATGTATATATATGTATAATATATATATAATAAAAAATTTTAATTATTAAGTAATAATTATCAGGAGACCTCAACAGTGATCGTCGTTAACATCGGCAAATCGAGTAAGTAATACGGCGGCAACGCGAGCTATTTTACTTAAAAAAACGAGTGCATCGATGACCATCTAAAAAAAACATTCGTTGATACACTTTTCACTTTTTGCCATATCCAAGAAGTCAAGTGAACATACAGTCATATGTACTTCCCGGCCGTTGGCGGGATCGATCCGTCTGTACTTTCGTGCATTTTGCATTTTATCGAACGGTCTCCCCACCGCACGCGTGCGTGACGGATCTCTTCTATATTTATACACGTGCGTGCGTACGGGGCCTCGCATTCGTGTCGGACCCCCGTGAAACGGCCAGAAAACGGTCACGACTCTTACGTCAATGGCTCGCACGACGGCCCGGCGGCGCGGCGGTGTGTGATATAGTTACATGGTTACCCCCGTCGCTTATATGGTTTAACCTTAACCCGGTTTCGCACCTCGCATACGGTAGCAGAGTAGATAAGTAAATAGTCGACTTTACGCATATGGAGCTGTCGCGCGCGAAAGACTGGTGAAAAATATCCGCGAGAACGGCTTTATTTACTGTTGCATCTCATGTGTATCTCTGTATTCGCATAAATCCTCCACGGTTCGGATCCTACGTGCTTCCCATTTTTATGCCTCTTCTATTTTGTGCGTACGAAAAACCGCGTTTGATGCTCTTGCCGTAAAATATTATTAGGTATATAAATATAAAAATGGAAGAGAAATTTATATATAGGTAAAAAAAATTATAGATGAGATACAACTGATATTTGCATTTTTTTTTATTATTTAGATATAAAATTTTATATTAGGTAAAAAATGAGAGTTTAACTTTCTTTTAATTATTATATATTTTATATATTTATAATTTTTAAAAGATTTATATATACCTATATATATGTATATATAAAACGTTGAAATTCGATTAATCAAACATTACTGAATTCCTTATGTTGTCCTTGCAAATAAAACTCATTTCTTTCTGGAGGCAGAAGAATAACAACAAAAATGTTCTTCGATGGCACTCACGTTATCACATGGTAATGAGTTTTTATCACGTCTCTATACGTGCTTTGCACCGCGTAAAAGCTGATCACGACGGCAAAAATTCGACGAAGAAGAGATGCAATAATACATTCATGATATACTGCGTCACTGATATAGCATGCGATATCGCGCTTTCATAGACTCAACACAAACATTTGTGTCATAATTATGAATCTTTTCAGTTATTCTCTTGCGAAATTATTCGTACTTTTCAAGAAAGATCGCAGACTGAATTATCATTAAAAAAGAATAGAAGCGTACAAAAAAGAGGAAAAGATTTTTAAAAATATTTTTAAAAATATCACTTCTAAGAATTGAGAGTCTAATTAAATTCTGTTATCTTAAAACACACACACACTTTGTTTGCAGTTTTATACAATACGGTATGCTCGTTAAAGAATTATACATGCAAATTATATTTAATTTATATAAGTAAAATTATCATAAAAGCATTGAGCTAATAATGTCCGCAAAAAGAAATATTTGCAGATATTAAAATATATTTGTGAGTACTGCGGCGCATTACTAACTTCTCACAAAAATAAATGCAAATGTTTAACTTTTCCGACTGATATGAAATACACGCAAATATTTCTCACATGATATAGTTGAAACGATATAATACGTTCATAATTCAAACTGTTGCACCTGCAGAGCATAAAGAGCATGATAAGGAGATGACAAACACATTTCTTCGCGAATGAATCTGTCTCTTAAATTTTAAGACACATCTGCGACCATGTCGCAACAATGCCTGCCTAACAATGTTTTACAACGAATTGAGAACAGCCAAATATACAATGATAAACGCTCTCGCGTGATTACTCAATTAATAAGTTGAATAGCTCATTTGCAAGTAAGAAACAGAAACTGAAATAATTCTATTCAAATTCTTTCTAATCAAATTGTTAAAAGTAACTTAATTTTTCAGTGATAAAAATTCTATCACTGCATAACAACTCATTTTAGCAATAATATTTTTGTAGTATAATTTAACTTTGTACGAAATTAAAAAAAAAGGACACAAACACATAAGAAATAAATTTGAAATACGTGCGCGCGACTTATAAATACGATGGCAAATATTTATTATATATTTAGATAAATTGTTTTTATTTTTGTGAGAAACAAGAAAGAATTTTCCAATTTTGTATATTTTGCATGGTTAATAAGTATCAATGTTATAATAATGTATTAATAACTATATATGTATACACACACACAATAATCAGAAAAGTTTCTTATAATACCATAATATCATTTAGTATTTCAAGGTAAAAAAACTCGATATATTTTTATCTTCTTACTAGCGTTCACTTGACGGATGGAAAGTTATAAAACTTATGTATAATTTTTTTTGTCTTTAACGAGTAATATAACCTTCCAATGTTGTGATATGTAAAGTGTGCTCTCACACAGAAAAAGAGGTGACAATGATAAATGATGTTATGATAGGAACGACAGCGTACTAGTTGCCTAATTATATTTTCTGATGATATTTTCTGTTACACTTTCCATTATACTTTAGCTTTCTTCTATTTCTTTTGCATAGCTTTTTTAAGTTAGCATTATTAAATTATTAATAAATTTAGGCCAATTTTTATAATACATGGTTAACGAAAAAGTTAGATTAAAACTTGAAAGTTAATTAAAACACACTTTTATAAACTTATGGTCAAATAAATTAAAGGTTACGTGTATATACATCAGTTGAATTAGCATCAAGTTAACTTGACGATTAAGTTCCAATCAAACGTCGTGAAACAATAAACTTCTTAGTAATTTTTAACTTTTAGGTAACCATACATTGAAAAAGGACCTTGATCGTTTCTGTAATTAATTTCTCCAATAGACAGCAAGTTAAAAATTTTCGATTGTAGAGAAGAAAACTTAAAAGAAAAGCGATGAGTTTCTAATTCTTTTAATATCTTTGTAAATATTACTTATCAATAAGAAATTATATTTTAATAATTTTTGGAAAGTATGAATATATACATATATACATATATACATATATACATATAATGATTATAAAATTATAATTTCTTTTAGAGTTGCTAACGAATGAGAGAGAATATATTTCTTACCTGAACTAATTTCCGCAGTCAATGTTACGCTGTTGTGGATGTCGGAAGTATCAAGAATTTTCCGCACTCTCTTCACTAATCTAACACACTGAGTCCCTGATACCTTTGTCGGCCGGTTCTCGCTGCTCTTCTGTACGTCAGTGGCCTAACGGGGCCCTAACAGCTGCCCTGGTAGACGCACCAAGAGAGCGCAACTGCCGCAACTCCCACGACGAGGACTCAGCGCAGACTGACGCGGCAGCCGTTCTCGCGGGTCTGTCTAACCCACGCTGCCAGTTACTACTAGAGCCAAGCCAAGCGAATACTGATATATCAAACGTGTGTTCAAGCAGTGTTTCTCAAACTTCTCGCAGGCAATCCTATATCGAGCAGTGTCCTCTTTCTTTTAAACGTTACGATATGAATTTGTAGAAACGAAGTGAATTCTTTTTTTATATAATAAAGAACTAATAAAGAGATAAAATTTTAATTACATATTGAATATAATTGAAATATTAAATAATATTTAAAATATTAAGTAGAGCGCTGCTTTCTCAATATATTGAATTAAATAGAAAGGAATCAGAAACAACAAAAAATATATAAAAACGTAAAAATATATTTCGTCAATAAAAGGAATCTATAAATTAATTTTGTACATGTTAGTCGAAATTTTTCCTTGAATTAATTTTCTATCTTATCTTTTTCTTAATTGAAACATTAATTCTTTTTTTTAGTAAATGTTTATCATAATATACAAAGTAATTATATATGTGTATATTGTATATTATAGACGGGTTTAAATGGGTATAAATAGGTTGTAGCAATAGGTTATTCTATAGGAAAAAGAATTTATCGTCGTCTCCAGAAATCAATCGAGTGTATTATTCAACCAATATGATTTTCCTTATTTGCTTTTCGATGAAGCACATCGCCGTATATTTACCAAGAATAGAGAACGTGAGTCTGGTTTATTATTTGATTTGCGCCCTCGTGGAAAAATTTTCCCGCGGAAATTTTCAGAATGCTGTTTACAATTAGTTATTCGATTGCGACGTGCAGCGTAGTGGAAAATTAATGGCACGGCAATTTGATAATAAGAACTGGCAGCATCTCCGACCAACCAGTTGCTTCGATTGCGTCGGAATCGGGAACATCTTATTCGGAGCAGCGGTACAATTAATGCGCTCACAAGATGATCGAGTCTCTCTCGAAAACTCTATTTATATATCGTGTAATATTTCTTTACCTAGCGCTATTTCTGTGTACTTTAAATCAGATTATGTGATAGTACTCAATGTTACTCATCGACGTGGTATGTACATGTAAAGACGAGATCGTATTTCAACAATCACTGGATCATTTCATTCATTAATAACTCATAAATGTCAAAAGATGAAATAAAGTCATTTTACATGACGAATTCATTGATATATTTAAAATAAAGTAGACAATAGACATTATTTCAATAATATGAATTAAAGAATGAATACCTTTGTTTTTACTATTACTGATGCTAATTGGGATTTTCTGCCAATTAGAAGAAAATAGTGATTGCTTAGTTTAATCTTTTTAACAAAGACTTCCTTTTGAATATTCATGTCAAATTGTTATGAAATACAATTCTATACACGCGCTCATTTCAACTTTCAACAACGTGCAGATATATACATATTATACATATGTATAATTTTATACATATATTTTATTACAGATTGTAATATTGTGAAAATAAATTTGTATGAATGTTTTAATACGGGACAGAAAAAGTGAGTTTCTTTTCAATGCACTTTTTAAGTTTAACATTTTAAGATTTATTGTCTAAAGGTTGTCTAATTAAAGTAATTTGAGATACTATCTAAGTTATATAGCATTTTCCATCAAGTGTAGATCAAGTTAGAGCATTGTAAATCACTCATGTGTAATCAGACATTTACACAATTACACGATTCTTTTCAGCATTAAATTATATCTTTACAATCTTAATCTTTTAACATCTGTCTTTACTTTTGTCTTACACATTTATGAAAGTCAAGAAGTAGTCTAAATATTGACAATTATCTGAACTCAGAGCGCTTCAAGAAAATAAATCTTATTAGAATTAAGATATGTTAGTAATAAAAGTATATAATTAATATATAGATTGCAGATTCGGGAAGGTAAAAATAATCAGTATTAAATATTAGAGTAATAATTAACAAAATTAAGGAAAGACGAAAACAACTTAGTGCGATACAGTTTCAAAATATATTTACACTTTATATTGCCTTATATATGCATTTATATGCATTTTCTCATTGAATGACGTATAACGATCGAAGGTGCAACAGGTAAGTGTCCGAAGAACTAGCTGTAATCTATTTATGAATACAGTATCCGATTTTAGATATCGAGCACTTTTTATCTGCTGTTCGTATCGCCTCGTGGTGGTAACAAAATGACAATAATAAGTTCGAGGTTCATGGATCGATCTAGACTTTTTCTTAAATATGATTCCACTCAACATTCAGATAAGATCAGATAACGCACATCATATTTTGGGTACAATCATACAATCAAGGTAATCATTAAATTAGTTGTCACTTCAAAAAGCATTTCTCGTATAAGATTAATCGAGTCAATATAATACTTAAGTTTAAAAAGGGTCTGTAACTATAATACAACTCGAGGAGATGATCTTCTGCCGGAGATCCGCCAACGACACTCAAACGAAGTCAATTGTGTTTTCCTGACGAAAACCAACCCCAGGTCGTTCAAGACCTGTTTTCCTCCAGAAACGAAGCAGGGAGAAGGGTCGGTCATAGTTCTGGAAGACATAAATTTTCAAAAGACTATATAGTATATATAATGTAATTTGTCAACAATTTTTGGATAAAGAATGTTAAGTGATAAATAAGTAATTTTATAATATATGCTCGTTTTTTATTGTGGTATTATAACATCTAACAGAAAACTAGTATTTTTATATTAATACATAGTATAATATGTAGTGTATTAATATGTTTTATATGTATATGTAAGCTTTTAACACAACAGTATAGTATTATCATGCTTGTGGTTTTTCTACATTTATACTGAAATATGAAAAAATAAGCAAAAATAGATTTATAAGTACTAAATAGAAATGAATAAGTAAAAGAACAAGTATTTTAAGAAAAAAATGTAGGAAGCTTATACAGAGAAAACTTTCATCAATTGAAAAGGAAGTTATCTTAAATTATTATATCTTGATGATGATATCTTGATGATAAAAATTACAAAATACTTACCTCGATCGGTAAATACTTGAATTATAATACCTCTTTTATAATCTGTTTTTTGAACAATTTGCAATTGCTTGTCTATTGATATTACTGATTATCTCAAGTATTTTTCCTAAGTGGTCTTAAAAAGACGAAGAGAGAGAGAGGAAGAGAGAGAAGATAGAATCTTCAGGAAATGACATCACATTCTGGAAATTACTGTCTGATTAATATATAAAAATTAAGAAACATTGAGTTTCTTTACATATGAATTACATATATATATTATCCATCATATTATTACATAAAAACAAGATAAGAAAAAGAAATAAAGGAAAGAAAGTATTTTCAGTCAAGAAGCACTCAAGATTTTATATCAATTTTCTATCATTCTCCACTCCTATCATCTTATTATTTATCTTTTATACAAATTAAATTCCCATTGTTAAGAATTTATTATAAAACATTGCAAAATTATATTAAGCATACAAAATCAAAGAAATAAAAGGGTATAAACAACTTGCAAATAATTGTAAGTGAGAAACGCTTAGAAGATTTCAAAGAAATATCGCGATAAATAATTAATTACTGATTATTTAACTAGGTCGTTCTTTTTTTTCGAACATTGTATATTCACGCCGCTCGGTCTATTGCTAGTCAATTATAAAACATTAGTAATATATATATAAGCATCGAAAGAAAAGCAAGAGCACCGTTTGTCAAACAACTTGTGCATATGACCATCGTTTCTCACGCGTTTTTGCTCCTTCCCCCTTTTTTTCAGTCTCATTCTTTCGTCAAGGCCACCCGGTTTTAAATGCGGAACCGTTCATCCGTATAAACGTCATTTAAATGCCTGAGAGTTTCCGTACTTCCTCATAGCTTACATACTATGTTCAAGTTTTTTTTCTCTGCCAGTAGTCTTCGACTTATACGTATTGTAAATAAGGTCAAGTAAATTGTTATATTGTCCGACGCTATAACGATAGACGTTTGCTTTCAGATATCGACTAGGCGCCACGGCATTTGCGAGAAAAATTAGGATACGTTATCGACGCTCCGTAATCGTCTCCTCTCTTTAAGAGAAAACATTCCCAAGTGGATGGTAATCAGTATATAGATATAACGAGCATCTTCTAGTTTAACAAAGCCCCCACGCATTGGAGGATACACGCCGTTCAGTGCATATTAATAAAGTTGTCGGCTACAAACGCGCAATATGGCAGTGAAGTAGGTATCGACATTCTTCGTGGATATAATCGTATGCGTACACGGTATCAATAACAATTTGAACTTGAAATAAAATGGGATAAAATTGAAATTAATCCAGCAAAGATACTTGCATTATAAATTTAAATTTTCTTACGATGTAAAATACTTCAGTATAGTTTCATACATATTTTCAAACTATAAATATTTATATAAATATTTAAGATAGTGTGAGGGATAAACTTCCGAAAACGACTCAACTCCGATTTCAATGAAACTTTGCCAAAAACTTTATTTTGGGCTAAAATAAAAGTCCTTAAAGAAATTTTTACCGACTCCTATGAAAAAGCCATTTTTTAAGATGAAATTGTAAAAATATGTGATAGATAAATATTTCAATCAGGGACCAATGGCCTTGACCTTGACATATACTATCAGAGTCATGAGTGAGCTTCCAAAGGTTTTAGTCGTCGGCCATTGTTTATTAAAAGTTATTAACAGAAAAATGTTTCATAAATAAAATTTTTATCGTGTATTATATCTCATCTGCACGCGTGCAATTAAGTTAAAAATTCATGTGAAACAGTACAATTGTAGACTTCATTTCGCAAAAATAATAATTAAATATATATGTACACACACATATATGTATATTAAATAAATATTATATTTATACATATATATATATATATATATATATATATTACATATATATATTATATTTGTTTATTTATTAAATCTTCTAACCTTATTAAATGGGTGAGTCTACAATATACTAAAAATAATACAGATACCGAAAAGATTAGACAGACCCCTACGCAAACGGAACGGGTAGTATATGAAATCGAATATCTATCAAATCTTCGCCTTACTAAATGGATCAGTCTACAATGTACTAAAAATAATAGATACCGAAAAGATTAGACAGGTTTCTACGCAAAATAGAAAATACATGAAATCGAATATCTATTTAATCTTTGCCTTACTAAATGGATGAGTCTACAATATAATAAAAATAATAAATACCGAAAAAATTAGACAGGCCCCTACGCAAAGTAAGACGTATTATCATGAATTACAAATAAGAGCATGTTATTTTAACTTGACACATCGTTAGAGAATTTATTTTTTATTTCTATAATAGATATTAGCTATGTGATAGGCGGGGGAAGAGGCCTCACTTCTCTCCGCCCATGCTAACTATCGGGGGAGTTTCGTCTCCTCAATGAGTTTTTATTTAAATACGTATATTTCTGGTTTTTTATTGCCTTTATTCTCTTCAGACTCTCGCTTAGTTATCTTTTCACAATTTTAATCTCTTTTAATCTCTAACTAAACAAATATATAATCACAGTAGCTATATTCATTTGATAAATTAATGTAACAATATATAACTTTATTTAAACATTTTTTGTATTAAACTTTGTTTGTGATGAAAATCCATTTAAGGACATTTATTTGACACCATTCCGAGTATTTCTGCTAAAAATCATAACAATTAAGCATGGATCGTTTTCAGAAGTTCAGCTGACAGCCACAGTTTGAGATCCATATAAGATTTTGTGGAAAATAAATTAAATTGTTAGAACTGTTATATATAATATGGACAGGAAAGATTATCAATTTAATATGAGAAAATAAAATTCTTCGCTGTTTATTTATAAGTTAGATTTGAAATATTAAATCTATAGAACGCGCCAAGTATTCCGCGATTTTTACATAACACGTATTATTTACCGTTCCTCTAGATATCTTTTGACACATTGAGCGAGCGGAAAAATTTGAGCAGTCGCAAATATTTGCAAGTCTGGTCAAGATACCTTATGCTTACACTACCATCAGGAAGGAGCGTACAATGACCTTGTGAGCGAACAATGCCTTATCTTCTGGCTAAAATGGTTCGGTTAAAAAATTACGATATATATATTATTGAAAATACATATCTGAGAACCGATAGTGATTGCCTGACAAACAGTATATGCTTGTAGATCTTTATCGCAAATTTGTTAAAGCTCGATGTGAGATAAATACATATCTCTCTGCGCGCTGTGTGTTAAAATTCACGTACAAAAATAATGTACTTTAGTAAAGACAATTAATGCAATTTTTTTTTTGTTAAGTTCATATGTAAAATAAGTTAATATAATATTCGTTTGACAAATATAACAACACGTTAATGGTTCGTGAAAGTTACGTAATATGATGTAGAATTCAAATATGAAGTAAATTTTTTAATTGATCACACTCGTTAACATTACACGATCCTTATTTTAGGTAGAAAAAAAACACCAGTATAATTATGCAAATTGCCAATAGCAAAGGTCAGGTCGCAAGAGCTCGCGCCATTGATGAGATCATCACAATGTTGAGTATTATGTTAATGCATAAAATGCATAATTAACAGATTATCTTAATATAAAGTGTACTCCTGTAATTTATAAATACATTTACATAGTCATTTAAATTATATCAATTTTTAATTTATTGATTTCACATAAATGTTTATAACAAAATGCACGGAATTATTTTTTTTATAAGTTCACAAATATTAAAACATAAAATAAGAAATAGAATATAAAAAAGATACGTAGTTTTATATATATATACATACTTTAATTATTACCATTTAATTTAATATCTTAAAATACGCTTGTATAAATCGAACGAAAAACAGAAAAATAAAATATTGATGTGATCAACAAGATTAAGTAATAATTACGACTGGAAATGGAAGAATGATATTTTCATCAATATATATTAAATTATAATATTTATATATTTTACTCTTAGTTTATTAGTTATCTCATAATTGTTACTAAATCAACTTAGAAATTATTTATACTGCAAAAATTAACAGATTATATTTAAATAAATAGTTAAAACAAAAAACTTGTAATATTACCTATGGAGAAACCTATCTACCATATTTGATTAATATTAAATGTAATATATAGCAAAATTATGTTTATTTACTCCTTACATACATCTTTCATGACTAAATTCACTGTATTTTTATATTTAGGTAATATATACATTGCATAATGGATCTTATTATAAATAATATACAGTAAGATATGAAAAGTAATTATACTTTGGACTAAAATTTTGATTTGTAGATAAATTTAATAAACTATACTTATAATACGTGTTATTTTACTGTACATATATACATGGCGTATTGCACAGTCTTAATTCAGCATAAGTCTATCAATTTCATGCCATTACTGGAATCGGCTCTTGAATCTTTTCTTTCGCATGATGTTTCTTCTCTTTTTCTGGCGAATCCTTTGGTACATCCGGTAATAAAACGTCCTTTGGTATTTCGGGGGCTTTCTCATCGATATCAGCTTCCACCAATGCATCCAATTCTGCTTCAATTTCACTTTCGTCAATTTCTTCCTCTGTAGCAATTGTTGACGTCAATACTTCATCAATTTCTCTTTGCTTCTCGATACCCTCTCTCGTCTCGTCCATAACTTTTTCGATTTCATCGATAGATAACAAAGCGTGTAATTGCTTCAATGCAGTATTGCCAACTTTTAGGCCATCGACAACTTTCGTCTCAACTTGAGCAAATTCCAAATCATGGACCATACGCTCAAGATTTTCTAGCTGGCCGTCTGCACGAGACAGAACTTGTTCTTGATACTTCTTCTTGCGTAATAATAGCAACGCACGACTGTAAGAATTAAAAATTATATAATTTCAAAGAGACAAAGTCTAATTAATATAATATTATGTGTCATATCATATTAATTAAGCAAAAATTTGTAAAACAAAATGAAAAATTTTATTTATAAAAATTTAAAAAGAATTTATTCAAACAGAATTCATTTTAAGAACAGTATTCACAGTCAATTTTTATACTTAAGAAGCAACGTCACGTCTTAAGCTAATTACAGAGAGCTACATTAGCATTTTAATATATTACTTAAAGACAGTCTTGAAATAAGGATTGACTATGTCAGCTTATATTTCTAATTATTGAAAACAATCGAACTTGTACTACATAATAAACAATAATAATAATTACAATTAATAATTTATGATAGAAATAAATGTAATATACAATATACAATAAATCAATGCCTTTTTGATATGATAATTGATAGTGAGATACGCACTCTTTCTTTCCATTTTTCAAAAGTTCCTTCGCCAGCAACCGTTCTTTCTCCAAGCTTTGCTCAATTTTCTTTTGATACTGTTTAATTTTATCCCTCGTCTGTTTCACTTGCTATAAACATAAAAAATGCGTCTTTGACAGTTTTGAGGTTATAGTATGACAATAATAGGTTATATACTACGCACTTCTAACTTTGGTACACTACACATCTAATATTATTTTCTATTTGTAATGCACCGCAAGTCAAGCAATTATTAACAATTCCTAGGATGAGTTAAGTGCGACTAATAATAATGAGAAAGAATGATTAGACAGTTTCGGGAGTAATTTTCAATATGAGGAAAGGGTTAAAGCATCTTTTTTACCAGGATCGCCTTGTCCTGCTCGGTGACACGACTCGGTTGCTTTTTTTTCGCAAAGAAAATTCCCATCTTGCACGCGATATCAAGCGCGAGCCGCGTGTCAAATTTTGCGATTGACTTGGATATCACGTTACGTTGCGTTTCACAGTCGTCAGAAAAGTAGTGTCAACCTTCGCGGTGTGCCGGGAGACGGCCATGTTGATCGTTCGATACTCGACGACTCTCGACGCATGCGATTCTCGAAACGAATCCAACGTCACGTCAGAGATCTGGTCACGTCAGTGAACGTGATGCAGTTCATGCAGTATGAAATACATAGAAGAAGGCCAGTTCTTTATAGTTGAATTGCTGCACTAGTTCACAGTTTATCTTTCTCTTTCTACATTGGAAGAAAAAAGATAAACTCTGAACTAATGCAGCTATAAAGTTCAGCTATAAAGAACAGGCTTACAGAAACAACACACAAGAAGTTCGCGAGTATAGCATAGCATATATGCTTGCATATAAATAAAATTCGCAATTATTTTCATATTCACCAATCTTTTTATTGATTTTACATAATTATAAATACTTTTCTAGAATTAAAGATATATATATATATATATATATATGTATATATATATATATGTATCCAGTTTTCGGTTTCTCATTTTTTATTTTGATCTTTTTATTGATTTTACATAATTATAAATACTTTTCTAGAATTAAAGATATATATATATATATA